>NC_057717.1:33802114-33815480 GCF_004010195.1 Chiloscyllium plagiosum
ATTGGTAATGAAGAGTACTGTTCTGTCCCACATGTTGATGAGCTTCTTGTGTTGTTGAAGCAGCATTCAACCAGGCAAATGGAGAGGATTCCGTATCACACCTGACTTTCATCTTGTAGGAAGGCAGTCAAGAGGTGAGTTGAGCGCTGCAAGACTTTTCGCCTCTGCCCTGATCTTGTATCAAGTTGTATGGTCACTCCTGTTCAGGTTTCTGGTCAATATTACATCCCGAATGCTGCTCATGGAGGATTCAACAATAATATTGCTGTTTAATGTCAACAAGGGATACTCAGATTTTCTCTTGTTAAAGATGGTCTTTGCCAGGCATGGATGTGATACGACTGTTACTTGCCACTTGTGCAAATTTTAGATGCTGGCCCGGTCTTGCTGCATATGGATATGCGATTTTTGAGAACAGTTTTAGCTCAGGTTGAGGTTCAGGTTGTAAGATTGTTCTCAATGAGAGCAAGCCTACCAGCTCAGCGAACAAACGTACAACCTGAACACATGGATATGCGCTACATCAGTATCTGAGCAGCTGAGAATGATGCTGAATATTGTCCAGTCGTCAACCAAGATCCCTACTTCTGAAGGGAAAGTGATTGGCGAAGCAGCTGAAGTTGGTTGGGCCAAAGAATCGACCCTGAGGAACTCCCCTCTAACTAAGCAGGCCTGGATTCTCAAGCACCCACCTGCTACTCAAGTGGGACATGACACGACTGAACAAGTGCGTTAAAAATGTCACCTGCAGAAAAATCCAGAGATTCAGGGAGACTGCTGTTTGTTTCAAAGATCACCTGAGAGTGAAGCTGAAATAAAGCTATCGCTGAGGACACTGCAGCACCCGGGTAATGGGTTCTGAAGAAGATGCACACAGGACTAGAATGGTCCACTCTGTATCTGCGTCCATATCTCCTGCCAGACCCTGCTGACTTCCTCCAGCACTGTCTGATTGACTCTCAGAGTTTCGGCATCTGCATGAGTCACCCTTAAGCCCCGCCCTGCATTGTGACGCCTCGGACCGTCCGCGCATGCGTGCAGATCCCCGGCCAAGATGGCGGCTGTTCATGTCGGAACTACGATACATTTAATCGCAAGTTACTTTTCAACGTGGTCACTTCTCGCTGAAAGGGTTTTTAACGCTCTCCAGCTCCTGCAGCCTTAACATGTGCAAAAACGCATCTCTTCCCATTTTCAACGGAGATAAAGTCGGTATTGCCAATGTGCTGCCCTCACCTGTCGTGAGTATAGAGGGCTTTCAGAACCGCTGGGCATGCTGGGTAGCTACACCCGCCATTGAATTCAGTTAATTAGAGAAGATTGATTCTATTCATGAATAACTTTTCTCCTTGTATTCCAACCTCTTGTTTTCCAAATAATATTTGGAAAAACAGAATTGGCGGTTAGAAAAATATCTTAAAATGGGATGCATATATCAAATCTCTCAAATAGTCTCTACAACATAACCTTGTCATTAAAATACGAGATCTTTCAAATCATTTTGTAAATTCCCGTCCTGAGTTGATGATGGTGGATTTTGGAAACTCCTTTAACAGGTGGATGTTTAGCACTCAAACCAAGACATATATTTGTTTATTCTGAATGTGTCTCAACATGTGTCTTTTGTCATCTCATTTTGCAGAGAAATAGAAGTACTGAAAACTGAAGTGTTTCTCTGATTCCAGTTCTGTGCTATTTTCTCAGCTAAAAGGTCCAGCTGGAGAGTTACATTGAAGGACAATGAAATTGGTTCAGAGGTGAATAATATTGAGCATTCATCTATAATCCAATACTGAACTAGATTGGTGCGATTCATTGGTCAGGCCCTGGTGTGATCCCTTTACTGTGGATCTGAATCCATGTCCATCCATTGCACTGTTTCATTTCTGTCCTATGTGACAATCTCTTTTCCATTGTCCAACCTGCGCCACCTTTAATAATGTGGATTTTAATCCGATGTGATAGTTTATTGTTATTCCTTCCAGTCATGTTCAAATGAGGGTTTCATTACTGCATGTCCCTATGCTCTGTGCTGTTAATTTATTCCACTCGTTTATGTGGCCTCCCTCACAAACATCATTCAGACTTTCCTATGCTCCTGCTTGGTTTTATTCTTCATGCTCCCTCTTACACACTGTATTCCCTTCCCTGTTCTTACCACCCCACCTCCCCTTCCCTGTTCTTACTAATCCACCACCCTCCCGCCCCCCCCCCAAACTCCTTCATCCCTGAGAGGCCCAAGTCTTTTCTCGGTCGAGATACTTCCTTGATGCATAATAGAACATGGAAAAATGCAGCGCAGGAATGGGCCCAAGATGCTATGTTGAACATGCCGAAAAAAACCCTTTGTGAAGTCAGCCTGAAACCAAACGGTGTTAGCCTGACAGTAAGTCGGGAACATGCTGGACAGTATTTATAAAGGATATGACAATAAATGATAGCTGGACACTTACAAATAATGGGAGAAATATGGTTTTATAGAAGCAGAGTATTTTTTAAAATCTGTTGTATTATATATTTAGGTATGAGCATATGTGACAGAATAGATAAGCGTGTGGGAGGCTATTGGTGGTGGGGAATATTTAAAAATTCAGAGGCATTTTGACAAGGTTCAACAGGGGCTAAAGTATAGCGAGGGAGAGAAAAGAGCCCCTGAAAGGTCAATGCGGTTGTTTATGTGGAATCACAGTTGATGGGGGAGATCTGGAAAAAAAAAAATTGATCGGATTTACTGTGGGGAATCCAGGAGAAAACAGCACAAGGAGCGTGCTGTCAGCCCAAAGCCGCAAAGGAGCCTTAACTCCCTTCACAAGGCCACCTTCTGCCCCAAGTGTAACAGAGTCGGTGGAAGGCCACATCAGTCTGTACAGCCACCTACAGACTCTCCCTGAGCGTGGGAGATAGTCAGCCTCATCTGTGAACCATCACCAATGCGATGATGAGAGAGGAAAGTTGAATACCCTCATTGTTATCCCAATGTCTTTGTTACAAATTCAAATAATTCCTTGTTAATCCAGTGTCTCACAATGTAATGCTGTAAAGGAGCCTTAATACTGCTCTTGCTCTGACCCTTATTACCCAGAATTTGGTCTACGACTGATTGATAATCTAAGGCCACATATTTTCTTGATCATCCCATTGTTATCCCTAACGATGAGCGATCCCCATACTTCTTCCCATTCTGCCTGTCTTTCCACAATGTTGTATAGCTGTGAATATTAATGCCCCACCTTCTTGTTCACCCTGTGACCATGTCTCCCTGATGGTGATTAGATAGAAATCACAAGTCACACGTGCATATCCCTTATTGCAAATACTTTTTTTATCCAAATTTAGAAACAGTAATTTACTTTTTATCACAATTTCCTGTCACAAACATATTTGTTGATGTACAATTTTAGTTGAACTCACTTCCTTCCTGTTTCTTTCTGTTTGTCCTCAGCCACGTCCCCATGTTTCAATATTTTAACCTTTCCCCAAGGAATTGGGATTTCCTGTCAGCTGAGCCCCGTACCTCCTCAAAGATGCCAGTTTAAAGCACTCTGCATAATCCTGGTCATATGATTGACCAGGGCACTGGTTTCACCACTGTACCATCCCAATAAAATAGCTAACTTCTCCCTTAGAACTGGTAGCAGTTCCCACTGTGTCAGACCCACTTCTTCTGATACCATTGTTTGATTCTGAAAACCTGCTAAACCTGCTGCACTCTGGTGTTATCACTCTATCTCTCAATGTGGTATCCCTCACTGTGTGGGTCTAATTGCTGCCTCTGTCAACGCCTCTCAATCCTGCAGCTGGTCTGAGATTCTGAGCCAACAGAATCCCTACTCTAGAGTGACGCAGCAGCACAGGCCAGGGATGGAGACTGTGATTTTCCAAGTCTCTGTTGGACTCAGTGCTACTCGACAAGAGTCATTCTCACTGCCTCAGTCTAATTTCGCATTCTGTTTGTTTCTCTGTGTCCTGTAGGTAATCAGGATGTTCCTGACTTAGCCGAATTCCTAATTATCATCCATTACCACATTGAAAACAATTGGTCAGCCAGAAAGAGAAGGAGAGTGAGCTCTGGAGCCTTCAGTAAATCCTGCAGCCGGTAAGATCACTCACCGTAAACAGCACAGGGAGGAGTTAGTGGTCTTCTGCATTCAGACCTGGAAGACAGGACATAGGCATAGTGCTGGGCAAGGAAAATCAACATTCTAGGCTTCATTCCCACCATCTTGTGAGAGTCCTGCTCTCACCTCTGCTGTACTGGTACTCACTGAGACAGCACAGTGATCCCAGGCATCAATCTTTCCCCATGCTGTATTAGTGATCTCTATTATCCTCCAGTCCCAATAATCCTCTCTCTGTTTGGAATCTCCTCTAATCCACACAATGCTCTCTGTCTCTGTCAAGTTCTTCAATTCCTAACACACTAATTCCGACATTTTTTCCAGTAAATACTAAATTCCTTCATCCCTGTAAACCCTGACAGTGCTGCTTATCCTTGTAAACTCCTCCTACCAACACCACTCTCCATGTCAATGTATTTGTCTTTAACCTCTTCTTCTTTCGCTATCTGTGCAAACTTCTCCAGCTCCTACAATCCTTCCTTAGCTGTGAAAAAATTGTAATCTCCTTATCCTTCTCCAATTCTTCACACTTAATCTTTGTAAACTTCACCCTCAACTCCCCTCCACCCCCACCAACACTCCCAACAATGGAACCTCTTTCAGTTTGTGCAACCGTCCCTATCTCTGTAACTGTCTCCAACCCAGCAACCTGGCATTGTCCATTGTTTTCCTATCTACGTCGCCTCCAGAGCCTAGAAGTCCGCTTACATATTTAAATGTCTTCAGTCACTACAATCTTCCATATCTCTGTTAGTATATACAATACTCTTCTCCCTGAAACACCCTGAAACTCCCAGAAAACTATCGACCGGTGAGCCTGAACTCGATGGTGGGCAAGTTGTTGAAGGGAATTCTGAGGGACAGGTTGTACATGTATTTGGAAAGGCAAGGACTGATTCGGGATAGTCAACATGGCTTTGTGCGTGGGAAATCATGTCTCACAAATTTGAATGAGTTTTTTGAAGAAGTAAAAAGAGGATTGACGATGGCAGAGCGGTAGATGTGATCCATATGGACTTCAGTAAGGTGTTCGACAAGGTTCCCCATGGGAGACTGATTAGCAAGGTTAGATCTCATGGAATACAGGGAGAACTAGCCACTGGATACAGAGCTTGCTCAAAGGTAGAAGACAAAGAATGTTGTGGAGGATTGTTTTTCAGACTGGGTTGCCTATGATCAGTGGAGTGTCACAAGGATCGGTGCTGGGTCCTCTACTTTTTGTCATTTACATAAATGATTTGGATGCAAGCATCAGAAGTACAGTTAGTTAGTTTGTAGATGATACCAAAATTGGAGGTGTAGTGGACGGCGAAGAAGGTTACCTCAGATTACAATAGGATCTGGACCAGATGGGCCAACGTACTGAGAAGTGGCAAATGGAGTTTAATTCAGATAAATGTGAGGTGCTGCATTTTGGAAAGCAAATGTTTGCAGGACTTACACAGTTAATGGTAAGGTCCTAGAGAGAGTCGCTGAACAAAGAGACCTTGGGGTACAGGTTCATTGCACCTTGAAATTGGTGTCGCAGGGAGATAGGATAGTGAAGAAGGTGTTTGGTATGCTTTTGTTTATTGGTCAGAGTATAGAGTACAGGAGTTAGGAGGTCATGTTGCAGCTGTACAGGACATTGGTTAGGTCACTCTCATAATATTGCGTAATATATCGGAAAAATGTGAAACTTGAAAGGTTCAGAAAAGATTTACAAGGATGTTTCCAGGGTTGGAGTATTTGAGCTATATAGGGATAGGCTGTTTTCCTTGGAGCGTCGGAGGCTGAGGGGTGACCTTATCGATGTTTACAAAATTATGACGGGCATGGACAGGGTACATAGACAAAGTCTTTTTCCCTGGGGTGTTGGAGTCCAGAACTAGAGAGCATAGGTTTAGGGTGAAGGGGGAAAGATATAAAGAGAGCTAAGGGGCAACTTTTTCACGTTGATGACAGTGAATGGAATGATGGACAGTGAATGATGACGTTGATTCCTACGTGTATGGAATGAGCTACCAGAGGAAGTGGTGGAGGGTGGTACAATTGCAACATTTAAGAGGCATTTGAATGGGTATTATGAATAGGAGGCATTTGGAAGGATATGGACCAGGTGCTGGCAGGTCGGACGAGATTGGGTTGGGGTATCTGTTCATCATGGCCAGTTTGACCGAAGGGTTTGTTTCCATTCTGTACATATCTATGACTCTATGACTATGCCTCTATGACCCTCTGTCTGTGCTTATCAATCTGCCTGCCTTTAATGTATCTCCATCCCTATCCCTATCTTCAGAATCTAATCCAGCTCCCTCTCTCTCTGTAAATTCCTCCAATCCCCAAACTTCTTTGTCTCACTGACCATTCTTGACCAAATGTAACTCTGTTTAACTCAAACATCCTCAAGCCTCTGTAACCTCTATCCATCTGTTCAATCCCCCACTACTGAGGAATGACTCCCTGCATTCGCTTTAAAGGAGATGGAATGACAGTGAACAGATATGATCGAACTGTCATTCCGGAGATGTTGCTGCAGAATGGCCATTGCAGGGAAGTGAATACTGAAGGGTTTTGTGGAATCGAGGCAGGCTAGGCAAAAGGCCAACACGTGGTGAAGAAAGGATGAGGTGAACGCAGTAATGAGACATTCATGTGGAAGTGAAGATCAAAATTTGGAGTCTTATTTGAGTGGAGCTGCGAGTAAGCAAGCAGCAGCAGCCCTTAGCAGGAATTCATTTATAGGAACCAACCAGTGATGGTAATGCCAATATGGTTACAGTCAGGATACTGAATGTACTTGTAGCAAGGGCAGTAGAGTAAATGTGTGTGACAGTAGTCTCCATCCCGACTGGATAACTAATGAGTATCAGGGCCGTAATGGATGGAATCCTGGATTGTATACGAGATGTTTTTCTATAACATCACATCAGGGATCCATCAACAAAATTGTCTTTTGTAGATCAAATGCTATGTAATAATAAATATCTAGTAATCCCATTATAAAGGTGTTTTGTTAGTCGAGCCCCATAATGTTATTAGGACAAATTGAGTTTGAGTTCCAACCATGAGATCGAGGAGCAGAATTAGGCCATTTGGCCCTTTGAGTATGCTCTGCCCTTCAGTCAGATCATGGTTGATCTGATGATTCTCTACTCTATTTACCTGCCTTTTCCACAAAACCTTTGTTTCCCTGATTAATTAAAACCTGACCTCTGCTGTAAATATTCTTAATGACCCAGCCTCGACTGCCCCCTGCAGTCAGGAATTCCCACAGACTCACTACCCCCTGAATGAAGACATTCCTCGTTATCTCCATCTTAAATGGATGAGCCCTTGCTGGGATTTTATGCTCTCTGGTTGCAGATTCTCACACCACTGAAACAAAAAGAAGTAACAGAGATAATTATTGCAAATGACATGAAAATTGATGGAGTTGGGGTTAATGAGCAAGGAGATCCAAGGTCGCAGGAAGTTACAGATCAGTTGGAAAGATGTGCAGAGAAATGACAAATAGAGTTTAAGCTGGACAACTCTGAGGTCATGTCAAATTCAAGAAAAAAGTTAGCATCCTGAGGGACATTGATATACAGAAGGATCTTGGTGCAAGTCAGTAACCCCCTGAAACTGGCAACAGAAGTGTTTCAGATGTGAAGGAAAGCAAATGGAACACTGGCCTTCGTCGGTCACAACGTTGGGTATAGTAGTTTCCATCTGATGTTGTAATGGTATAAAATGTTTGTTTGGCCATATTTGGAGTCCTGTGTGCAGTTCTCATCTCCACACAATAGAAAGGATGTGGAGGCTTTGGAGAGAGTACAAAAGAGGTTTATCAGCACGTTGCCTGTGTTAGATTTTTGAAGGGAGTGTTAGGTATAAGAGAAAATTTAACAAAGTTGGATTGTTTTGTGAGAGTATCAGAAGTTGACAGGCGACCAGGTACAGGAAAATAAAATTAGGACAGGGGCAAATCATGTGGATAGTCGGACTCTCTTTTCCAATGTGTAAGTTTCAAATAGTAGAGCACATAGATTTAAGGTGAAAAGAGGAAGTTTAAAAGAGATGTGTGAGGCACGTTTTTCTAACGTAGAGAGTGGAAATTACTGAGGGAGGTCGGAGAAGCAGAAATATGAGCAAAGCATTGAAGTGGCATTTAGACAGAAACATGAACAGGCAGAGAATAGAGGGATATGGACCATGTTCAGGTTGATGGGACTAGTTTAGAATAGCATAATGGACAGCACATCCATGGTGGGCCGAAGGGCCTATTACTGTGGACGCCATTCCCTTTGTAATAAATGCTAGTATTTGATTTGCCTTCTCTATTACCTGATGACCCTGTAAGCTACCTTTTTCAGATTGATAAACAAGAACTCCCACAACCCTTTCTGCTGTCAGTCTGAAACCGAACAGTGTTAGCCTGACAGTAAGTCAGGAGCATGCTGAAATGTGTTAGAAAGGAAGTGTCAATAAACAATAACTGGATCCTTAGAAACACATTTTATACAGAGAATTTGTTATTGAGCCTGTTGGATCTTATTTGTTGGTGTGAATATAAATGGCAGAGTAGAAAAGGGTGTCGGAGATGTGTGGTGGTCCGGAGGTTATGGATTATTTGAGTTTTCAGAAGACTTTGCACAAGTTTCAAGAAGGGCTAATGAGTAACTTGGTAGAGAATAGAGCCTGTTAAAGATCAATGAAGTCACCTATGTGTGGAACCAGAGGAGATGGGTGAGATATTAGACAAAATAGTGTTGTCGGAATTTACTGTGGAGAAAGACACGGAAGCTCAGGAACTTGGGGAAACAAATAGTGATGTCTTGGAAAGAATGCTCAACGGAAAAGAGAAAGTGCTGGAGTCGTAAAACAAATAAAGGTTGATCCTAGAACATTGTGGGAAGCTAGGGAAGAGATTGCAGTGTCCCTAACAGAGGTATTTACATTATCAACAGACACAGTGAGGTGTTGGAAGTCTGGAGGTTGGCTAATGCTGTTCCATCACTTCAGGCTGCTGAGAAAAGCCGAGAGATTACAGCCCAGTGATGGGGAATTTGTTGGAGGAGCTTCTGAGAGGAAGGAGCTAAGTATATTTGGAGGGGAATGGGCTGATTAGAGATAGTCAGCATTGCTTTGTGAGCGGATAACAATGTTTCACAAGCCGGATTGACTCTTCAGGGAAGTGGAGACAGTGAGGTCTGCAGATGCTGGAGATCAGACTTGAGAGGATGTTGCTGGAAAATCACAGCAGGTCCGGCAACATCTGAGGAGCAGGAAAACGACATTTCAGGCCGGAGCCCTTCATCAGGAATGAGGAGGTTGCCAAGAGCTGGATGAAGGCAGAGCAGTCAATGTTGTCCAAATGGACTTCAGCAAAGCATTTGACAAGTTTCTAAGGGATGTAGAATGTCTAGTCAAGAGGAAGAAGGAAGCTGACGTATGGTTGAGGAAGCAAGAATCAAATAGACCTCTAGAGGGTTACATGGGGCAGCACGGTGTCTCCGTGGTTAACACTGGTGCCTCACAGCACCAGGGACCTGATTTTAATTCCACCCCCCGGCGACTGTATGTGGAATTTGCATGTTCTCCCATCGTCTATGTGTGTTTCCTCCCGGTGCTCTGCTTTCCACCGACAGCACAAAGATGTGCAGGTTAGATGAATCAGCCATGCTAAATTATCCAGAGTATTCAACGATGAAAAGGACTGATACATGTTTACAGGTTGATGTTAAGTAGGAGGATGTGCTGAGAATTTTGTAAAACATAAGAATAGATAAATCTGCTGCACCCTAAGGGATATGTCCAAAGTGAAGGAAGAGATTGTTGCGCCTTTGGCGATGACCTTTGCACCCTCACTGTCCACTGGAGTCATACCAGATAGTTGGAGGCAGGAAAATGTTATTCCCTTGTTCAGGAAAGGGAATTGGGGCAATCTTTGGAATTACAGAACTGTCAGTCTAATGGCTGTGGTGTACACCCTATTAGGGATGACTGTGAGAGACAGGATTTATGATTCATAGTTTGATTAGAGATAGTCAGCATGGCTTTGTAAGGGGCAGGTCATGCCTCACAAATCTTATTGAATCCTTTGAGAGTGTGACACAACACGTTTATGGATCAGTCAGAAATTACGGAGGCATGGGATACAGGGAAACCTGTCTTTCTGGATACAGAATTTGTGGCTCACAGAAGACAGAGGGTGATGAAAGATGGAAAGTATTCAGCTTGGAGCTCGGTGACCAGTGGTGTTCTGCAGGGATCAGTTCCAGGAAGTCTGAGGTTTTGTCTGTTTCAATGGAATGTCCTTTTGCTGCGTGTTTTACACTGTACTTCAAATATTTTCCACTGTTCATTTACAGACACATACTTCTGTTTGTTTAGCCTGTTTACCTTGGTCACTTCTCCCCTCAAACTCATTTCATTGGCTGTTTTTGTTTCTCACTGTAGCTTGTCCTTTCTGTGATTCACTTTAAAACTTTATATTTATTTAAACTGCACTTTATCACAATTTCTCAGAGAATCTCTCCAGGTGACATTACTCTTTCACTGAGTTTCATCACATAACGGTCGGTCTGAAGTAGTGACATCTCTAGCCAGTTGTACAATGTGTTACTCAAAGAAATACTGAAAAAAAATTCTTGGAACTCCTCTTCCAATATCACTGTTGTCAGTGTGATTGTCCCGATTATACGAATATTGAAGTTTCACTAAATTATCGCAATGCCTTTATTAAACATTCCAATGAGTTTCTGCTTAATGCTGTGATGAGCAACAAAATGCTGTTCGGTGGCCTAAATCTGTTCTGCTGCTTGTGTCCTTGGCAAGTAGTAGCCAAAATTTACATTCAGACTGACTCTACTTCATGATCTGAGGCCAAATGCTTTCTCTGTAATGCCTTTGGTATCCATTATTGTTAGCGTTACCCATTTTGCCTGAGTTTCCGCAAGGTTTTGAACCATTGAATATTGATGTTACATCTTTTGTTCATTCTGGTAACCACATCTACATGGTGTCTAAACATCTTTTATCTTTGTGTCGCAAACCCATGTACCTCATTGACGAGACTTTGTCCACTCCAAAAAAAAAATTTACTCTTTCCCACAATTTCCTGTCCCATACCTATTGGCTGATGTACAGTTTTAGTTAAACTCTGTCCCATCCTGTTCCTTTCTGCTTGTCTTCAGCTACATCCCTGTGCTGTTCTGATGCTTCACCTTTTCTCTTTGGATTTGGAAAGCTCCTTTCACCTGAACTCTGTCCCTGCATCCGCTCTGTCAGTTTAGAGCTCTGTCCATAAACCTACTGACATGATTGGCCTGGACACTGGTCCCAGCACGGTTCCAGTGGGACCATCCTAATGGATTATTTTTTTGTAAATCAGGTATGGGATGTGGGTGTCTCTTGCTGACCAGCCTTTCTTGCTCAGCCCTAGTGGCCCTTGAGCTGAGTAACTTGCTTGGCCATTTCAGAGGGTAATTAAGAGGCTAACATTTTGCTGTGGGGATATCGTGCAGACCAAGTGAGGATGGGCAGATGAGCTTCTCGAAAGCACAAGTGTTTGGGTTATTTTGTACATCAGCAATGGTCCCATGTTTATTTGTGGATTGTTAATTGCTTTTTTTTAAATTACTGATTTCAAATTCCACCATTTCTGAACATTAGTTGAGGTTTTGGATACACGCTCTAGCAATAATATCACTGGGGCATCACTTCAACTGCTCACTTGTTGCTCATCTCTGAGCACTGAAACCAGTGCATCATGAAGCTAAACCCATTCTTCCAACATTATTGTTTGATCCTGACACCTTCCTGCACTCTAATGATATCACTCAGTATCTCTCCATGTGGTATCCCTCCCTTTGTGGGTCTAATTGCTGCCTCTGTCAGTGCCTCTCGCTCTTGCAGCTATTCTGGATCTTGAACTAACATAACTCCAGAAAGACGCAGCAACACAGGCCAGGGATGGAGTTTGGAATTTTCCAGGTATCTTTGGGATTCATTGCAATTTTCCCTGTGTAACCCTCACTGCATCTGTCTAATTTCCCATTCTGTCTATTCCTCTGTCTTCTGTCGGTACTCAGGAAGTTCCTGACGCAATAGACTTCCCAACTGTTGGCAGTCCATTTCATCTATGAACCATCATCTGTGGATACACTTAATGAGGTCCTGGGGCTTTCCATACCTTTGCGTATTAAAACCTCCAACACCATCTCTTCTATAACATGTGCTCTTTTCAAGTCATAGACATATACAGCATGGAAACAGAGCCTTCGATCCAACTCATCTTTGCTGACTAGAAGATCTAAATAAATCCGTTCCATTTACCAGCATTTGGCCCATTGACCTCTAAACCGTTAAAATTCTTATACCCATCCAGATACCTTTTAAAAGTTGTCATAACATCCGTCTCCAATACTTTCTCTCTCTGCACATTCCATACACATCTCGCCGTGTGCGTGAGAAAGCTGTTCCTTAGGGCGCCCTTAAACCTACGCCCTCTAGATTTGGACTCCCAAACCCTGGGAAAAGACCTTGATTGTTTACCCTATCCATGCCCCTCATGTTTATATTAACCTCTGTAGGGTCACCTCTCAGTCTCCAATGCTTCAGGGAAAATAACCCTAGCTTATTCAGCAACAACCCTGGCAACGTTTTGTAAACCTTTTCTAAGCCCTTTCAAGTTTCACAACATCCTTCCTATAGCGGGGAGACTGGAATTGCAGAGACCTCCAATTGTTCCCTGAGTTCCCCAGTCTTTGTCCATAGTAAATTCTGGAGTGAAAAACTTGTTTAGGGACTTAGTCATATCCTGCAGTTCCAAACGTCAATGGCATCATTGATCTTTAAGGGCCCCAATTTTGTCTTGACTTACTTGTATATTCTTAATATATTTGCACAATCACTTTTGGATTCTTCTTATCTTTCTCTGCTGAGGCTATTTCAAGTGCCCTTTCTGCATTCCTGATTTCCACCCAAAGTGTATTCCTACAGCCCCTATGCTCCTTAGGGATTCCCTTAATCCAGCTGGCTATTCCTGACATGTGCCCCCTTTTCCTTGACCAGACCTTCAGTGTTTCCTAACGCTGTCAGCATTGACCTGCACACAAACAGGAACATGCTGGCGCTGATCGCTCAATTTATTTCACTTTTAAAATATTCTCATTTGCCGACTTTCCTTAACCTGTAAATAGACTCCCCAATCACATTTTGAAAGTTCCTGGTTAAGAATATCAAGATTGGTTTGACCCCATTTTATAACTTGAACTTGTGGA
>NC_057717.1:33815654-33829895 GCF_004010195.1 Chiloscyllium plagiosum
TCAAAGTGATGACCCATTCTTATTTCTCAGTTCCACTAGAATAGCTTCGCTGGGCGATCCCACAGGAATATCCTCTCTAAAACGCACTACCACACGTCCTCTCTGGCCTCCCCTTCCAAGATTCCTGTAGCATCTCTACCTTGAAACATTGAGCTGCAATTCCTGTCCCTCCCTCAGCTGTGTTTCTGCAATAGCTATAATATCCCAGTCCCATGTTCCAACCCATGCCCTGAGTTCATCTGTCAGGCCTCTTTCATTGAAATAAATGCAGTTTAATCATCAGTTTCTCCACATTCCCTGCGATGTTCTTGCCTGCCTTGTCGATTGAATGTTCTCTCTCTTTAACTTGTGCACTGGCCTCAATCTTCTTTCTGGCCTTACAGCTGTTTAAGGTCCAAAACCATGCCAGGTTAGTTTATATCCTCTCAAGCAATTCGCCCCACCAGAGTATGGGGCCCCCTCCCGCTCCCAGTTTATGTGCCTTTCCCACCCTGTCTCCCTGTGTTGACACCTTCAGGGATCTAGGCACATGTCCACTAAGATCCCTTTGTTACTCAGTACTCGGCAAGGATCGAACATTCATTATATCTGTCCTTCGCTTATCATACCTCCCACAGGGTATGACCTTACATTGATCAGTACTAAACTCTGCTCAGATCATCATCTGATCGTCATTAGACTGTATCTAGAGACCATCCTCCTCACTGTGAACAGCACCGTCACCTTTCGTGTCATCTGCAAACCGACTAATGATACCTTATGCTTGCACATTGAAGTTATTATTCGACAGAAGAATCAGCAATTCCTGCACAGATCCCCATGGTACACCCGCTGGTGAAAGGATTTCAAATACAAAGAAGTTTATCCCCCAATTTTGTATCCAATTTACCAATTTGCCTTGAATCCCATGGGCTCTTCCCTTTTGGACCAGCCTTCCATGTGAGACCTTGTAAAAGGCCTTATTCAGGTTCATGTAAACCACATCATCTGCAATGCCCTCCTCAATATTTTGAGAGACCAAATCAAAAAACGCAACTGAATTCTGAGGCGATATCTTCCTCTACCAAGTCAGTGATGACGCAGCCGAGTTGACCCTTGCATTTGCAAGTTTTGATTCATCCTCAGAATATTTTCCAATAATTTCCCTCTTCCTGCTGTCAGACTCTCTGCTCTGTAATTACCTGGCCTATGCCTGTTGCTCTTATTGAACAAAGGAACCGCATTAGCGATCCTCCAGTCATTCAGCACTTGACTTGTGGCCAGCAAAGTATCAAATATATCCACCAGGGCCCCAGCAATCTCCTCCCTTACCTCCCATAGTAACCTGGGATACATTTCATTGGGCACTGGGGGTTTATCCACCTTTATGCTTGTGAAAGCATTTAATACTTCCTCCTTGTTGGTCGATACATGTTCGAGAACCTCACCATCCTCAACTGAAATCCTTGGCTACAATGCCTTTCTCCTGTGTGAATAAGGACAGGAGGCATTTATTGAAGACCTCACCTACTTCCTCTGGTTCCATGTACAGATTGTTCCTTTGGTTTCTAACAGGTGCAACCCTCTAACTATACTGATCAAATACCTTGTGGCCTTTCTTTAAAAGTATCTGCCAAAGATATTTCATGTCCATTCTTTGACCCTCAATTTGAAGGACCCCCTTGCACTTTCTATACATTTGAAGGGTTTTGCCTGTTTTCATTGCAGTGTACGTTCTTTATCCAGCTCACGATATCACTTGATCAGTATTCGCTGGAGTTACTGCCTTTGACATTCATTCATCGAGGACCACACCGGTCCTGAATTCTCACTGTACCACTTTAACATACTTCCTTTTTCCGAATATGAGCCCAACTGCAAATAGTTCCACCCAGTCTGTGTTTGACAGATGCTGTATCATGATCGTGATAATGCCCAGTGACAGTGATATTCTAACGATTAGGGGGCTTCTCCAAATTTGGCCTCTTCACATCTGCACTATCCTTATCTCTTTCCAAAATGACTTTGAAACTTAGTGTTATGTATACAAAGAAGTTTATCCCCCAATTTTGTATCCAATTTACCAATTTGCCTTGAATCCCATGGGCTCTTCCCTTTTGGACCAGCCTTCCATGTGAGACCTTGTAAAATGCCTTATTCAGGTTCATGTAAACCACATCATCTGCAATGCCCTCCTCAATATTTTGAGAGACCAAATCAAAAAACGCAACTGAATTCTGAGGCGATATCTTCCTCTACCAAATCAGTGAAGACGCAGCCGAGTTGACCCTTGCATTTTCAAGTTTTGATTCATCCTCAGAATATTTTCCAATAATTTCCCTCCTCCTGCTGTCAGACTCTCTGCTCTGTAATTACCTGGCCTATTCCTGTTGTTCTTATTGAACAAAGGAACCACATTAGGGATAATCCAGTCATTCAGCACTTGACTTGTGGCCAGCAAAGTATCAAATATATCCACCAGGGCCCCAGCAATCTCCTCCCTTACCTCCCATAGCAACCTGGGATACATTTCATTGGGCACTGGGGGTTTATCCACCTTTATGCTTGTGAAAGCATTTAATACTCCCTCCTTATTGGTCGATACATGTTAGAGAACCTCACCATCCTCAACTGAAATCCTTGGCTACAATGCCTTTCTCCTGTGTGAATAAGGACGGGAGGCATTTATTGAAGACCTCACCTACTTCCTCTGGTTCCATGTACAGATTGTTCCTTTGATTTCTAACAGGCGCAACCCTCTAACTATACTGATCAAATACCTTGTGGCCTTTCTTTAAAAGTATCTGCCAAGGATATTTCATGTCCATTCTTTGACCCTCAATTTGAAGGACCCCCTTGCACTTTCTATACATTTGAAGGGTTTCGCCTGTTTTCATTGCAGTGTACGTTCTTTATCCAGCTCACGATATCGCTTGATCAGTATTCGCTGGAGTTACTGCCTTTGACATTCATTCATCGAGGACCACACTGGCCCTGAATTCTCACTGTACCATTTTAACATACTTCCTTTTTCCGAATATGAGCCCAACTGCAAATAGTTCCACCCAGTCTGTGTTTGACAGGTGCTGTATCATGATCGTGATAATGCCCAGTGATAGTGATATTCTAACGATTAGGGGGCTTCTCCAAATTTGGTCTCTTCACATCTGCACTATCCTTATCTCTTTCCAAAATGACTTTGAAACTTAGTATTATGTCCACTATCCCCAAAACGCTACAAAAATCATTATGTGTGTCATCTTGTCCAGCACATCCAACCCTTACCAACCTACCCTCCAGCATCTCCAGCACATGATATCACTGTAATCTTTTGCAGTCCCCACAGCACTCCTCCATCCTTTCATACAGCACCTCATTACCTCTAACCATTCAGAAATTATGGATGCATGGGACACAGGGAAACCTATCTCTCTGGATACATATGGTTCCCTTGTGGCCCAGTGCAATGGGATTGTTTTTATTTACTCGTGGGATGTGTGTGTCTGGCTGGTCAGCATTTATTGCTCAGCCCTAGCTGCCCTTGAGCTGAGTAGCTTGCTTGGCCATTTCAGAAGGCAATTGAGAGCCAAATACTTTGCTGTGGGTAAGTCGTGCAGACCACGTGAGGATGGGCAGATGTCCTTCTCTTAAGAACAAGTGTCTTTTTGATGAACAAAGGTTATTTTGGACATCAGCAGTGGTTTCATGCTTACTCATGGATTGTTAATTACAATTTTTACAAGTTATTGATTTAAAATTGCACCATTTCAGATGGTGGGATTCAAACCTGACTTCCTTGAACATTGGCTGAGGTTTTGGATACAATAATACCACTCGGCCATCACTTCACCTGCTCACAGGTTACTCATCCTTGACAAGTTAAACCAGTGCACCGTGAAGCAAAACCCATTCTTCATATACAACGTTTTGATCCTCACACCTTCCTGCACTCTGGTGATATCACTCAGTATCTCTCCATGTGATATCTCTCACTGTGTGTGTCTAATTGTTGCCTCTGTCAATGCCTCTCGCTCTTGCAGCTACTCCAGATCCTGAGCCAACAAAATCATCCACTCCAGAGAGAGACAGCAGCACAGGCCAGGGATGGAGAGTGGGATTTTCCAGATCTCTGTGGGACTCAGTGCCATTCTCCATGTGTAACCCTCACTACATCAGTCTAATTTCCCATTCTGTCTATTCCTCTGTCTCCTGTAGGTTCTCAGGTATTTCCTGACTCAGTGGACTTCCCAGCTGCTGGGTGTGTCGTCCATCACCACATTGAAGATGGTTGGTCAGCCAGAGAGACAAAGGGTAGAGAGATCTGGGTCTTTCAATAAATCCTGCAGATCGGTAAGATCACTCACAGTGAACAGAGCAGAGAGCAATGAGAGAGCTCCAAACATCGGCTAACAAGACATGACACAGATACAGTGTTGGAGGGGGAGCACAGTATAGACACACACCCCAGGCTCAATCCCCACCCCTACTCTAAGTTCTGTTGTACTGAGACTCATTACTCTGCAGCACTGTATCTGTGGCATGTCTTGTGGACCAGTGTCTTCAATAATTTGTAACTACTGTAAGAGTTCCATTTCCAGTAACCTCCTCCCTGATAGTCCCTACACATACTTGAAATATGCTGCATTCCAGACTACCATCCCAATCGCTGTAACTTGCTTCAGTGTCTATAACATGCCTTATCTCAATAGTCTCCTCCTCCAATACCTGGAACAGTGTCATGCAGCATGGAATCGGTTCCTTCGATCCAACTAACCCATGCTGGTCAGAGTCCCTGACTGAATCACGTTTCCCTGCATATGACACAAATCCCTTCAAACCTTCTCCTCTCTCTGTACCTGCCCAAATGTCATTTACATGTTGTTATTGTACTTTTTTCTAGCACTTCCTCCGGAAGCTCATTCCATACATGCACCATCCTCTGTGTGAAAAATCTTCTCCTCGAATCCCTTTTCAGTTTTTTTTCTCTCCCATCTCACACTTATGCCCTCTAGAACATAGAACATGGAAGCGCGGTACAGGCCCTTCGGCTCTCGATGTTGCGCCAACCTGTGGAACCAATGTGCAGCCCATCTAGCCTTCTCTATTCCATTCTCATCCATATGCCTATCCAATTTCCGTTTAAATGTGCTTAAAGTTGGTGAGTATACTACTGTTGCAGGCAATGAATTCCATGCCCCTACTATTCTGAGTAAAGAACCTACCTCTGGCATCTGTCCTATATCTATTAATTAATATTAATATTAATATCTTCCTCAATTTAAAGATATCACCCGTCATGCTAGGCATCACCATCTGAGGTAAAAGGCTCTCACTGTCCAACCTATCTAACCCTCTGGTTATCTTATATGTCTCAATTAATTGGTCTCCAACGTCTTCTCCTGAACAAAAACAGATTCAAGTCACTCAGCCTTCCTCATTAGACCTTCCCTCCAGACTTGGTAAGATCCTAGTAAATCACCTCTGAACCCTTTCCAAGTCTTTCACATCCGTCCTCTAATACGGTGACCTGAGCCATAGGCAACACTCCAAATGTGGACGCACCAGCGTTTTGTACAGCTGCAGCACTATCTCATGGTTCCGAAACTTGATGATTGTACCAATAAAAACTCACACACCGAATGCCTTCCGAACAACGCTATCAACCTGGGTGGCAACTTTCAAGGATCTATGTACATGGACAGAGAGATGTCTCTGTTCATCTACACTACCAAGAATCTTGCTATTAGCCCAGTACTCTATGTTTCTGTTACTTCTTCCAAAGTGAATCACCTCTCACTTTTTCACATTAAACTCCATTTGCAAAATCACAGTCCAGTTCTGCAGCTTATCTATGCTTCTTTGTAACCTACAACGTCCTTCGTCTCTATCCACAACTCTACCGACCTGAGTGTTTTTCTCTAATTTGCTAACGCATCCTTCAATGCCCTCACCCAAGTCACTTATATAAATGACAAACAATAATGTTTCCAAAACAGATCCTGGCAGTTCCAAATAGTAAGTGAACTCTAGCATGAGTATTTCACTTCAACAACGACCCTCTGTTTTCTTTCAGCAAGCCAATTATCCAATCCTAACAGCAAAATCACCCTCAATCCCATGCCTTTGTATTGTAGGCAATAGCCTACCATGGGAAACCTGAACAAATGCCTTACTGTAATCTATATACACATCAACTGCTTTACCCTCATCCACCTCTTTGGTCACCATCTCAAAGAAGTCAATATGGTTTGTGAGGCATGACCTACCCGTCAGAAAAACATGCTGACTATCTCTAATCAACTTATTCATCTCCAGCTGATTATAAATGCTACCTTTTACAAGCCTTTCCAACACTTTACCGAGAGTCGAAGTAAGGCTCCAGGTCTATAATTACCCAGGGTTGTCTCGATTCCCCTTTTTGGACAAGGGGACAACATTTGCTGTCCTCCAGCCTTCTGGCACTATTCCTGTACACAATGATGTCTTAACGATCAAAGCCAAAGGCT
This sequence comes from Chiloscyllium plagiosum, assembly GCF_004010195.1. Lineage (NCBI taxonomy): Eukaryota > Metazoa > Chordata > Chondrichthyes > Orectolobiformes > Hemiscylliidae > Chiloscyllium > Chiloscyllium plagiosum. Next base: position 33,822,140 of record NC_057717.1, read on the forward strand.
TGGCAGTTTCCTTCCTGGCTTTCCAAAATCCAATGATAAATCCAAACTGGCCCAGGGGACTGTTTTTCTACACTTCCCAGAATTGCTAACACCTTCTCCTTCTGCAGTTCAATCCCATCTAGTTATGGACCCCACTACCCTGGGGTAAAGACGTTGGCTAATCAACTTACCTGTACCCCTCATGGTTTTCTAAACCTTGATTAGATCACCCCTCAGCCACCTACACCCAGTGGAAATGCGAAAGACAATGACATAAATATCCCTGCTCAATCCCCTGCCACTACTTTGTCACAATATTCTGGGATACACTTGTTTAGGACTTAGGGCTTTCTCTACCGTTGTGTTCTATGACCTCTTCTGAAATAAGGACTCTTTACAAGCCATCACTGTTTGTTTCCCTTTCTTTGCTCGTCATTGTCCACAGTACGTTCTGACGTGAAATGGTTATTTGGGATCTCGCCTAGCTCCTGTGATTCTACACTTGAATGGCCATATTTATCCATATTCTGTCCCTAGTTGATCTTCTGTTGTTAATGTACTTGTAGACTCTCTTTGGATTTTCCTCAGCCTGATCTGCCAGAGCTTTCTGTGGTCCCCTTTGGGCCCTCCTGATTTCCCTTTTAAGTGAATTACTCCACCCGCAATGTTCCTCAATGGATTCCCTTAATCCAGCTGGCTATATGTGACACGTGCCCCCTTTTCTTGACCAGAGCCTTAATAACCCCAAATCATCCTGTGTTTCTTACTTGTGATCGGCATTGTCCTTCAGACTAACAGGAATATGCTGCCCCTGAATTCTCATTTTATCTCTCTTTTGAAAGCTTCCCACCTGCCTGACGTCCCTTTACCTGCGAATACCCTCAACAATCAATTGTTAAAACCTCTGGACTGCAGGGAGATTTGCCAGTGTTATGCAGGGAGGATTTAAAGTCGTTTGACAGGGGGGTTTGGACTCTGAATAAGAGAGGTACCATCTATCAGTCAAGGGAAAAATGCATCAGCCATCAAGAGCAAGTTTCCTTTCCAGAATATCCCGGGGCACAGTCAAGGAAGGGAAAAGACTTCTGGTTTAAAGGGCATTTATTTCAATGCACGAGGCCTGACTGGTAAGGCAGACGAGCTCAGATCATGGATTGACTCTGGGGACTGGGATATTATAGCCATAACAGAAACATGGCTGAGAGAAGGGCTGGACTGGCAGCTCAGTGTTCCAGTATACAGAAGCTACAGGCGGGACAGAGGGGCAAGTAAGTGAGGAGGGGGAGCTGCACTTTTGATAAGGAGGATATAACAACTGTGCTTAGAGAGGATACTCTTTTCGGCGTGATCAACTGAGGTCATATGGTGAAAAGTTAGAAACAGAAAGAGGATGGTTAGTCTGCTGGGATTGTGTTCTGGACTCCCAAATAACCAGCAGATACTAAAGGGGCAGATGTGTACATAGAACATAGAACATAGAAGAATACAGCGCAGTACAGGCCCTTTGGCCCTCGATGTTGCGCCGATCCAAGCCCACCTAACCTATACTAACCCACTATCCTCCATATACCTATCCAATGCCCGCTTAAATGCCCATAAAGAGGGAGAGTCCACCACTGCTACTGGCAGGGCATTCCATGAACTTACGACTCACTGAGTGAAGAACCTACCCCTAACTTCAGTCCTATATCTACCCCACTTAATTTAAAGCTATGCCCCCTTGTAATACCCGACTCCATACACGGGAAAAGGTTCACACTGTCAACCCTATCTAACCCCCTAATCATCTTGTACACCTCAATCAAGTCACCCCTAAACCTTCTTTTCTCTAATGAAAACAGCCCCAAGTGTCTCAGTCTATCCTCATACGATCTTCCTTCCATACCAGGCAACATCCTGGTAAACCTCCTCTGCACCCGTTCCAGTGCCTCCACATCCTTCCTATAGTATGGCAACCAAAACTGCACACAATATTCCAGATGCGGCCGCACCAGAGTCTTATACAACTGCATCATGACCTCAGGACTCCGGAACTCAATTCCTCTACCAATAAAAGCCAGTACGCCATATGCCTTCCTCACCGCACTATTTACCTGGGTGGCAACTTTCAGAGATCTGTGTACATGGACACCAAGATCCCTCTGCTCATCCACACTACCAAGTATCCGACCATTAGCCCAGTACCCCATCTAAAGGCATCGAGAGCATTGATACATACCACATGCTCCTTCTCCAAGGACACCCTGCTTTATCCTCAATCATAGAATAGCCTTTATCCTCAATCATAGAATAGAATCCCAACAGTGTGGCATGAGAGAATTGACCCATCAAACCCCACCAACCATCCAAAGAGCATCCCACCTGGAGCACTCCATCCTTGTACCACTGCATTTCCCATGGCTGATCCACCTATTCTGCACAATCCTGGACACTGTGGACAATTTCGCACAAATGACCCACCTAACCCACAAATATTTGAACTGTGCAAGGAAACCAGAGCACCTGGAGGGGGCCCACACAATCATAGGGGAATGTGCAAACTCCACACTGGCTGTTGACCAAGGCTGGACTCCAATTTAAATCAAAACAGATGATCCCTGTGCATTGTCACATTGCTGTTTATTGGAGACATATTGCCCAGAGAGACATCTTGAGATTCAGAAAGAGACAATATAAATTCAGTCAACTCCTGCCGAGTTAATGTGATTAACAACAACATCAGTACTCCAACAGTGTCATCAGACCTCGTACCTACTCTATCATTTACGATTTTGAAACCATGGGATTGTGACTCCGTGTTCGCATCAACGACAATGCCCTGTTCCTGAGTAAATACTGAAGAAAAGTATTCATTCAGTGTCTCCCCAATCTCTTCCGCCTCCACACGCAACTTCCCACTACTATCCTTGACTGTAGAGAGATTTCAGGTATCTATAGAAATAATAGAGTAGTATTGGTTGGAGATTTTAACTTCCCCTTTATTGACTGGGCCATCCAGAGTGTAAAAGGCCCGTATGGGGTGGAGTTTGTCAAATGTGTCCAAGGAAGTTTCATATATCAATTTGGAGAGGGCCCTACTCTACTTAGATAGGTGCAACACTGGACCTCCCCTCAGAAACCGAGGTCAGGCAAGTGACTGAATAGTCAGTCGGAGAGCTCTTTGGGTCCAGTGAACACAACTGTCTTAATTTTAACAAAGTTATGGAAAAAGATCAGACAGGTCCACAGATTAATGTCTTTAACTTGAGCAGGGAGAGGTTTGGGGCCATTAGGCAGGATCGAGCAGATGTCAAGTGTGTGAGTTAAAAATCACACAACACCAGGTTATACTCCAGGTTTATTTCAAAGCACTAGCTTTCGAAGTGCAGGTGATGTTTCTAAAATATGAAAACTAAACTAAATGTGTTTGATATTACATTCCATGACACTGTTATCCTGTTGCTATAAATTCCGTGCCTTATGTTTGTGCTCCACAACCACCTGATGAAGGAGCAGCGCTCTGAAACCTAGTGCCTCCAAATAACCCCCCCCCCCCGTCCAACACAGGCTCCTCCACATCATGCTCCCATCAACTGGGTGAGTCTGTTTGAAGGAAAAGGAATGACTGACAAATGGGAGGTTTTTAAAAGTGTGATCTCAAGAATCCAGGGCCAATGTGTCTCTGTTAGAGCAAAGGGAAAAGCTAGCAGGTTTAGCGATCCCTGGCTCATGAGGGATACTGAGGCTTTGTTCAAGAAAAAGAAAACAGCATACATTGTCTTCAATTTTTCCATATCTACGTAACCTCTTCCAGCCCTAATTACACGATCACTCGCTGGAGACTCGACAATCCTTTCAGGTGCCTGCAGCATTCCCGATCTGCAGAACCCACTGAAAGCCTGTGATTCTCCCAATCCAGTTCCGACAAGACTCACTATCTGTGTGACATCCTCCTGTCGCCAGCACCCACCCTATCAATGTACGTTCCTCCTGTATCTCCATGTATTTATTCATCTCCATAACCTTCTCCAGCTCTTACACCCCTATCTGTAGAAATGTTACCCTCCCCTACAACCTTTCCCACTTTGACCAAAATGGAGGAGGTTACTAATGCTCTCTTATCTGTGAAACAGTCCAACCAAAATTACTGCCCTTCTGGAAAATCTGTCAGACTCCACACTCTCCATGTCTAAATAATCTGCAGAATTAAACCTTCCTATATCTATAAACATCTTCAGTCACGACTACCCTCCATATCTCTGTTTGGTCCTCCAGTCTATACAATCCACTTTATCTCTGTCTTCTGTTCCATTCACTGCACTCTGGGGGAAAACAGCTTCATGCTATCCACCTTGTGTGTACATCCCATGATTTTGTAGACCTCAATCAGGTCCCCAGTCAACCTTTGTCTTTCTAATGAAAATAATCTGAATCTATTCAAACTTTCTTCATAGGTAGCCCCTTCCATTCCAGACAACATCCTGGTGAACCTCCCCTGCACCCTCTCCAAAGCATCCACATCCTTTTGGTAATGTGGTGATCAGAACTGCATGTAATATTCCAAATGTTGTCGAACCAAAGTCCAATACAACTGTAACATGACCTGCCAACTCTTTTACTCAATATCCTATCCAGTGAAGGAAAGCATGCCGAATGCTGCCTTGATCACTTTACTGAACTGCGTTCTCACCTTCAACCCTCACTGCGTCAGTCTAATTTCCCATTCTGTCTATTCCTCTGTCTCCTGTAGGAAATCAGGATATTTCTGACTTCGCAGAATTCCCAATTCCTGTTTCATTCATCACCACACTAAAGACAGTGGTCAGCCAGATCGATGGAGAGTGAGATCTGGAGCCTTCAGTAAATCCTGCAGATCAGTAAGATCACTCACAGTGAACAGAGCAGAGTGTATTTAAGGGATCGAACATTGGTCCGGAGACATGACATAGATACAGTGTTGAAGCACGAACACAGAGCATGATGGTTCCAGGTTCAATCCCTGCTGTACTGAGCCTTCCTGTGTCAACATAGGAAGTTGACAGTTATCAATCCAGGCTTGTGCTGTCTTAGTGAGGATCAGTACAACAGAGGGGAAAGCAGACCTCCCCCCAAGGAGTTGGCAATGAAACCTGAGATCTTTGTGTTCTATATTCCATCTCTCACACTGTCTCTTGTCGTGTGATAGAGTCATACAGTAAGGAGACATGCCTTTTGGTCCAACTCATTTGCGCCAGTGTCTTGAATGCTTGTAATTCCCAGAAATTTTCCTATTTCTGTAACCTCCACCCCTCCCATATTCCCGCTGTATATTTCAAACCTACTCCAATGCTGACAACTCTCCCTATGTGTAAATTGCTCCAGTGTAGATAAAATGACAAATCTCAATAATCTCATCCTGCACTCAGTACAATAATTCCTATTTCTGTAGTCTTGGACAATACTTACAGTGCACCCATCTCTGTAAAATCCTCTAGTCGCCTCAGGCGACTGACTGTGTGGAGTTTGCACGTTCTCCCCGTGTCTGCATGGGTTTCCTCCGGGTGCTCCGGTTTCCTCCCACAGTCCAAAGATGTGCAGGGTCAGGTGAATTGGCCATACTAAAGTCTTCTTCTTGACCTCTCCGCCTCCATCCTACTCCGACCTATCACCCTCACCTTGACCTCTTTCCACCTATCACATTTCCAACGCCCCTCCTCCAAGTCCCTCCTCCCTACCTTTTATCTTCTCCTGCTGAACACTCTCTGCTCATTCCTGAAGAAGGGCCTGTGCCCGAAACGTCGAATCTCCTGTTCCCTGGATGCTGTCTGACCTGCTGTGCTGTTCCAGCAATAAAGTTTCAACTTTGATCTCCAGCATCTGCAGACCTCACTTTCTCCCCATACTAAATTGCCCATAGTGTTAGGTAAGGGGTAAATGTATGGGTGGGTTTCACTTCGGCGGGTCGGTGTGGACTTGTTGGGCCGAAGGGCCTGTTTCCACACTGTAATCTAATCTAATCTAAAAAAAAATACCCACCTGTGGACCTTCCTCAAGCCCCAGGAGAACCTGATATCACTGTAACCTTCTGCAGGCCCTATAACACTCCAGCCTCCTGGCCTATAGCACCACATGATCTCAGTAACCTTCTCCCATCCCTACTGACCTTCATATCTATATAAACATCCCCAGACACTTTTCAAGCCACATCAGCACTCCACATCTCTGTTTGCTCCTCCACTCTCTGCAGCCCTACCAGCACCTCAAACACTCTCTCTTGTGTAATTCTGTAATTTGGGCAGCACGGTGGCTCAGTGGTGAGCAATGGTGCCTCACAGTGCCAGGGACCCAGGTTCAATTCCAGCGTTGGGTGACTGTGTGGAGTTTGCACTTTCTCGCTGTGTCTGCGTGGGTTTCCTCCGGGTGCTCTGCTTTCCTCCCACAGTCCATAGATGTGCAGGACAGGTGGATTGGCCATTCTAAGTTGTCCATAGTGTTATGTGCGTTGTCAGAGAGAAGTGAGTCTGGGTGGATTACTGTTTGGAGGGTCAGTGTGGACTTGTTGGGCAGAAGTACCTGTTCCCACGCTGTAGGGAGTCTAATCTAATGTCTCCCTCTGCATTCATATTACTGTCCCTAAATATATCCCTCTATCCATAAACAGCCCCAAACCCTTCAAACCTCTGAGTCTCTGTGAACTCCCACAGCTCCAACATCCCTCCTTAACTGTGTAACCTTTTCCAGTCCTGAAAATGTGAACATCCTACAATCCTCCCGATCTGCCTAATCCTCTCAGGTTCATGCAACGCCCCGATCTGTGGAACCAACTCCAATGCTTGTGACTCTCCTGATCACTTTCTACAAGACTTACTATCTATGTAACATCCTCCCGTTGCTATCACCCGTCCTGTCAATGTAAGCTCCTCCAGTCTCCCCACCAATCTAATCATCTTCATAATCTTCTCCAGCTCTTACACCCCTATCTGTGTAAGCGTTACACTCCCCTACAACCATCCCTAAAGCAGAAACCTCCAGTGTCTGCAATGTTCCCTATCTGTGTTTTTGTCTCCAAGCTCTATTGCTGTTCCTGTCTCTGTAAGCTCTGACAGATTGTCCAGCTTACCGGTCCATTTAATTTCCAGAACCTCAGCATCCGACATCAACAAAGGTCTTCATGAACGTCCATACCTCTGTTCATTCCTCAAATCTATACAAATCTCTTAATCTCTGTAAATAGCAACATTCCATAAAATACTCCCTGTCTGCGTAAACTGCCCCAGTCCTACACTGAAAAGCCTCACTGTCCTTTTGATCACCTGTAGTCCCTTCAGATCACCCTGTATCTTCCATTTCTCCATTGTCTACAGATCATCCCTGTTATGACTCCTCTAACTCGTGTTACTCCTCATCTCTGTGATATTCTTCAATCGCTGCAATTCTTTATCTATAGAGTTTCAAATCTCCCTGATCGATGTAAGGCTATTGATCCTTTGCAGCATGTTTAACACCTGTAGCAGCCTCCAACTCCTCAATGCATCCTGTCGCTGTAACCTCCTCAAATACTACAGTTCACTGTCTTTGTAATATCGTGCAGTATCTGCAACCCTGTTGATTTCTGTAACCTCCTCCAGAACAGCACTCCACATCTCTGTGTAACTGATGGGAATGCTGCAAACCTGCCTTCACAGTCCTCACTAACTCTCTGAACTCCTGCAGCCCTACAACCCTCAGTATCTCTGGTCCCTCCAATCCCTACACTTCTCCCTGGCTGTGTGAACTGATCCAGTCCCTTCAACCCTCCCTATCTCACTCTCTCCTGCAG
>NC_057717.1:33830020-33845773 GCF_004010195.1 Chiloscyllium plagiosum
CAGTGATCTCAAACCACCCGAACTCTGTAACATCCTCCAGTCTCTACAACCCAGCTTTTCTCTGTTAGTCTCTCTGGTGTCTGTATTCCCCTTTATCTCCCGTTACAGTTCCTTGCTCAGGGAAACAATGTCTCAGTACCGAATCTGTAAGAACACAAAATTCTTTGTTGTATCAATAAATTTGCCTCATTTTCTAAAATTTAGCGACTGCAAGTTCAACCTTCTCTACCTCTTCTCATCAACATCTCTCCATGTTGAAGATCAGCCTGGTGAACTTTCTCTCTACTGCCTCCAATGCAAGGACATTTTCCCTCCAGATAGGGCGCCAAACCTGTTCTCAATATTCTCAGTGTGAGTTGATTGGAGTCCTCTATAGTTGTTACAAGCCTTCCCTATTTTTATTCTCCATTCCCTTTGGAATCAATGCCAGCATTCCATTTACCTTCTCTATGTCCTGCTGACCCTGTATGCTACCTTTCTGAGATTTATACACAACGATTCCCACGTTACTCTGTGATGTAGCTTTCTGCAGTTGATCTGAAACCAAGAGGTGACAACAGTAATCAGGAAGGTGCTGGTATGTATGGTAAACAATATGCCAGAAATTATAACTGCACAGTTGGAGACCTATGGAAAAAGCTTAATCCATAAGACCATCATGTACAGGAGCAGAATTAGGCCATTCGGTCCATCGGGTCTATTCCACTATTTGATTATGGCTGAATTGTTTCTCAAGCTCATTCTCTCACTTACTCCCTGTAACCCTTGATCTCCTTACTTGTCAAGAACTTAGCTATCTCGGAGTTAGATACACTGAGTCACTTAGCATCCACAGCCCCATGAGGCAGTGAGTTCCACTGATCCATCACCCTCTGGCTGAATACATTCCTCCACTTCTCTATTCCAATGGGTGGTCCCTTCACTCTGAAGCTGTGCCCTTGGACCCTAGTCTCTCGTCTCGTGGAAACACCTTCTCCCTGTCCATTCCATCCAGACCCTTCAGTATTCTGTCAGTCTGAATGAGATTCTGCACGCGGCTCGAAACTTCATCAAGTGCAGACCCAGAGACTTCACCTGCTCCTTATATGGCACGAATATCATCCATGGGATCTTTCTTGGAAATCCATTCCTCATACCCCTTCACATCCTTTGTCCAGACTCTGAATGAATAACGTGTAGAGTGTAGTCCCAACACTGACCCCTGCGGCGCTCCCGAAATCATCAGTTCCCATCATGAAAAAGACCCCTTTGTGGCAATCAGACAAATCCTCTATCCATGCTAAGCATGTTGTTATGACAGGAAAATTTCATTTCACACACACTGTTGGATTTATTTTTCTGTCTGGCTGTAAACAGCAGAGTATCACCATTACCTTCCCATCAGTAACTCCCTGGAGAAGGTGGTGATGAGCTGCCTTCCTGAGCCCCTGCACCAGCCGTTGGAACTGTTGTTATCTGTGTGCCCTCCAGCAGGTGCTACAGCACAATCTCTCGTCTATAACTGCACACAGAGAATGCAGCTCTCCATTTTATATCTGACATCCTCCCCGACTTATAGTTCCTCACAATATCTTACCTCCTCCATAGCCATCTGTGCTAGGGATCTCTAAAATTTCTTTATTCTTGTTTAGACTTCTGATCACCTGAAATGTCTCCCTTTAAAAATTTGTAAACCCTTCAGCTTCTGTAACTCTCCATATAACTGCAATCAATGACAGCAGAAGTTTCCTTCCTAAATCTCTATAATTGGCACTTTTCATCCTCCGTATCCATCTCAGGACTTCCAGACCCTACAATCCGACTATTTGGAATGCTCCCATTCTCTGCACCTCCTCATGTCCTGGGGGTCCTTGAACACCACCAGTGCTCCAAAAGTTTATATTCCCCACAGTTACTGCCAGTCTTCTAACTCTGTAACATCTCAGTCTCCAGTACCATACAACACTTGTTGGCTGTCAATTTGCATTTGTTGAAGTCTACACATCTCTGTAAGCAGCTCAGAAAAAGCCCTTTAGACTCTACAAAGCTACATCATGAACATGCCATAATCTCTCTATTTCCTTTGCCTTCTTCAGTGCCTGCAACTCCCGCTGTATCTTCCAGTAAACGTCTTTATTTGCTGCAGGTCTTCGAGCTCCCCAGATAACCAGTTCCATTCCATATAGCTCACTCAATCACTGTAACACCATCTGCTCTGTCTAATCCTCCTCTTTTTCACAGTCTTCCAGGGACAACGACGATCCTATAAGAGAGCAGTGCGGAATGTGATGTTATAAATCTCAGCTGAGGCTTGAGGCCGACAATTACCTGGGAGTCACAAAGGGAGAGAACCTGAGAGAGAGAGGCACAGATGGGGAGAATATAAGTCAGCAGCAAGGACCGAGGCCGGCTGGGACTTGGAGTTGGAGAAGCAGCGGAGCAGGAGGCTGAAAATCAGCACGGAGTCACAGAGGGAGTGACCATTTGCGGGAGCAACTTGGAGCTGGTGTTTGAGGCTCACTCACACCGGGGAGTGAGAGAGGCAGCAAAGTGAGAGGATATAAATCAGCACTGAGGTTCGAGGCCTAGTCATACCTGGGTGTCACAGAGATAGTGATCCTGTGAGGGAGCAAAGTGGTGTGGGAGCTGGAGGATTACACGTACCTGGGAGTCACCGAGACGCTGACCCTGTGAGGGAGCAGAGTGGAGTGGGAGCTGGAGGATTACACGTGCCTGGGAGTCACAGAGATAACTTTCTGCTGCTGGGACCTGCCTGGACTGAGTTTGATAGAAGTGGCAGAGCCATCACAGAACAGGCTGTAAGTTCATTGGCTGATAAATACACTGTTATTAGCGACTGTCAGTTAATTGTTGTAAGTCAGCAAATTTATTTTTTCAACTTCTGAAATAAGGCTTGAACACAGAAAAAAGAGGGACAAGTGAAATTGTGAGCCAATATAATAAATTACCCTCAGTAAGTCACAGTTGAAAAAGGGACTTAACCATATTGTTATTTCCCGGATGTTAACTTCATTCTAAGTAATTAATTAAGTTACTCTAAACATGTTGCATTTTAAGACATGGCAAGACATGTTTGTCAGATGGAAAATGCGTTCTGTTACATTGGGAAGTCATAGTCCCTGCTCGTGCCCTAGATGAACACTGGGTCTTGGAGCTCAGACAGTGACTAGAGACTCTATGGGGCATCTGTGATGCTGAGAGTTAGGGGGATAGAACACACACACAGCAGATCACCCTGCAGAAATGATGGCCTGGAAGAAGTAAGGGAATGGGGGATTAGGCAATCGAAGAGAAACAGTCAGGGAATACAAGAATATCCTGGTGTCTCCCTCCCAATTCAGTTTCCCAGTTTGGAAGCTGATGAAGATGCTGGCTGCTCAGGGGAGTGCAGTCAGAGCCAAATTTGTTGCACCACATGCAGCCTGACTGTACAGGAGGGGAGGGAGAAGGAAGGAGGAGCAATATTCACAGGGGAGACAGGAAATTGAAGAAAATGTCAGCATGTCTATAATTCCAGGATAGTGGTGTTAAGAATGTCACTGTGTCTGCAGGACATTCGTCTGGGGGCCAGTGAGCAGTCAAAGGTCATGTCCATGTTGGTAGGAATGACCTGGGTAGGAAGGCTGAAGTGGTCTGGGAATATGAATTTAGGGAGCTCGGTGGATGGTTAGCAAGCGGGACCTCAAATGTAACAATCCCTGGAATACTCCCAGTGCCGTGTCCAAGTGAAAACAAAACTCGGAATTTTAGGTAGATGAGAGTCTGACTGGAACGATGGTGCTGCAGGAAGGGCTTCAGATTCCTGGGACATTGGGACTGGTTCTGGGGAAGGCAGCAACTATACAAGCTGGATGGGCTAAAGTGACAGAGCTGGGACTGAATTTCTTACAGGGTGTTTGGGAGGATTGAAAATAACTTGGTGTGTGCTTAGGATCCAAAAAGGAATAGTAGAGGAGACTGCCATGATCCTCAACATCATGGGAGATGCAGTTGGTACTAATTTATAACAACAAGTTTATCAGTGGAAGATGGAGTAAGAAAGAAAGCTTTAATCTGAGGTATTCTGCACAGACATAAATACTCGGAGTTTGGGGAGTTCCAGATGCAGACTGGTGTGTGGAAATCTGATGGACTGATCACCGAGAGCTGACTCAAGGAATGGTAGGATTGGGTGTTAAATATTGCTGGGTTTAAGGGATTCTGAAATGATAGAAGGGAAGGGAAAGGATGAAGGGAGAAGTATTGGTTTTGATTAGCGTTAGTTAAGGAGTCCGAGAGAAACAGGATCCGTCCAAGAACAGAATGAATTTGGCTGCAGCTACAGAACAAAAAGCATACAATTACACTGTGAGGTACAGTCTGTCAGCAAGCAACCAAAGAAATGATGGAGAATAAATATGCAGGGTCATTTCAGAACGATGACAATACTAAAGATTAGTTGTACTGAGAAACTTAATTTATCCAGATATTGACTGGGTTACTGGTGTGCAGGGTCATGAGGGGCAAGTGTTCCTGGATTACATGGAGGAGAGCTCACTGCAGGAATATGTGTCAGCCCAAGAGAGCATGTACTGTTGGACCTGGTCACATGGAAAGATGTGGGGAAAATGGATCCAGTGTCATGAGGGGAGCGTTATGGGGTGAAGCGATCATTTTATTGTAAAGTTCAGGATGATGGTAGAGAATCATATACAAAATTGAGAGTGAGAAACATTAGTTGATTGAGAGCAGCCTTCAATAGGGCAAGAATAAAGCTGGGAACCTTTCAAAAAGGCAAATGAAATGGTAGATTTAAATAGTGTGAACCAGGTCAGATGTAGCTCTCATTATGGAGATGGGGCTGCAGTGTGACCACGACTGAGAACTGGATAATCAAAGTTTATTTTCCAATTTCTACAAGAAGGATAAATAGGACAACACAGTGAAGTAGCATTGTGTATAAAGGATGGGATCACTATTATTGGGATGCTAATCAATTTACACACTGCTCCTCCCTGCCCTCTCCCCTCATCCCTGCATATTTATCCTGTCAAACATTGGTAACCTTTGAAAACTTCAGAAAATAGCACAGTATAGAGGAGATGACTCTGTCCACTGTCTGCATTGGACAAGATGTAACATTGTTTTTTAAAGCCCTAGTTCTGTCTCCCCGGACAGTGTAGGCCTTCAGGTGCAGAACCCGGCAGCTTTTTAAAATGGTTTGAGAGTTTCTGCCTCTAGTCCGCTTCTATGTGTGCCTCCCAGATCCCGACCATACTCTCGGTAAAATAACAGCTTTCCTCACCACTTCTCTAATATTTCATCCAATTAGATTAAATATTCACCGCTGGTAACTGAGCTCTCCAACAGGAACAAGGTTTTCGCTCCCTCTCTACCCAGGCTCCTGACAATATATGCACCCCAATCAAATCTCCTCTCAGCATCCTCCGTTCCTATCTTTCCTCATAACTGCACTTCCACTGTCACAGGGTGAAGAATCTCCTCTGTACCCTCTCCAGTCCAATTCCTCCTTCCATGTGATGGGGTGACCAGAACTGTACACAGTCCCCAAGCTGTGACTGAACTCATTATTTATACAGTTCAGCATAAGCTTCCTGCTCTGAAGAGTATTTTGTCTGATAGAGGAAATAATGCCATTTGCTCCATTAACGAGATTATTGGTGTTTCCAGCTACCTTCATTTATCTGCCCACACTGACCATATTCTCATTTATTGTGCATTTTCCTCTACTGTTGATGTCCACAAATGCCTTGCCTTGCACTTCTCTGGGTCGTTTGCTCTATTCACCTGGATCCTACAGTTTCTGTTTTTAAACAGTCTGCCATCGGATCTCTCGTTAAATCCAAGGAATCGCATGCAGTTACAGGTTAGTGCCTCAAACCGACACAGTCAGATTAATTACACACGATCTTCCTTGAACAAATCCAGACTGACTGTCCTGGAGTCCCTGGGACTTCCTCCGTGACCGTTTATCCACTGTCTCAGAATTCCAGCCGCGACCTATTCAGTCAGTCCCTTTCTCCACATTAAACAAAGCTGCAGTGTCAGCGTTCTCCAGTCCTCCGGCACCATCCCTGCATCCAGTGAGGATTGGATAATATAGGTAACAATAAGGCCGGGGATTTTCCCCGGCTCCTTTTAACAGTCTGGAACGTTGTGTTGCCCCTTTTTCAGGATTTGAATCTCCTGTAAAGTTCTCCGCTCCAAGTTTGTTGCTCCCAAGACTTCAACTCTATTTGATTCAGACAGAGAGAAACCTAACCCATCTTATGATTTGGTCAAGTCCCATTTTAGTCGGGTTTCATGGAGGGATACTCTCCACAAGATGAAGTGCATTTTCTCATGGTACCATCCCCAATCTGCCTCATTAACTACCCTCCCTGCCCACGTGGTCTTCCTCTCATCAGACACTAACCCGATGTTTTTTCCCCTTCGTCATAACAACTGCCCACTGCCTTGATATCCCAGAATGCACCGGCCTCCCTGTTAAAGTAGCCGTCTTTAAGAAGTCATTATACTCTTGGATTGTCAATTCGAAAATGTCTAGACATGGCAGAGGTGGTAAAACTGTGGCCCCGCTTTGTGGACAAGCCCCTGAAATTCTGGTAGATGACATGGTGCAGGAGAGGGACATTATCTTCCTCTAAGACTGGCAGGGAAGGCCATGGCACCAGACCCTGCCAACTTCGCCTGAGATTGACCCCTGTGTCAGTGAGGTGCCAGCCTTCTGGGTGAATGCCCAGCAGTGTAGGAAGAAGGTCAGTGACCTTCTCCACTTCACCAGGGTAAGTGCCATCATCTACAATTTCTAAACGCTCCCTCACTCTCTCCCTGTTACTGCACCCACCTCCTACCAAGGCTCATGTTCTCCCAGGAGAAAGTGAGGTCTGCAGATGCTGGAGATCAAAGTTGAAACTTTATTGCTGGAACAGCACAGCAGGTCAGGCAGCATCCAGGGAACAGGAGATTCGACGTTTCGGGCACAGGCCCTTCTTCAGGAAGAAGGGCCTGTGCCCGAAACGTCGAATCTCCTGTTCCCTGGATGCTGCCTGACCTGCTGTGCTGTTCCAGCAATAAAGTTTCAACTCATGTTCTCCCACCCTCACACCTGTAATTGCATGTGACTTACCCACCCTAACTGAATGCAACACCTTCTCTCAGTCTTTCCAAACTCATCTCTGCCCCTCTAGCCAACTCTGCCTGGTATCTGTAATGCCTACTCACTCACTCAGGCCACCTCGCCACCCTACCCTCAGCTGTCCCACCACTAACAGCTGTAACAACCACTTCCATCTCCTTTAATACCTGTTGCTAATTTTCACATCCGAGAAGGAACCATCCCACAATAGGAGAGAAAGAACTAAGAGAGATAGGGGGCTCCCCAACATTCAGCTCCTCGCCCCATCACAGGGGAAGGATCCTGACCCTAACAACCACGAGAGACTGACTGAGAGTGTCCAAGCTCCCGGATTGTGCTGGGCACCGTGACTGACTGTGGAAATGATATCAGGCTTCCTGGCTTTGTAGTTGTGCTAAATACCAATACAATACAGCAGGCGGGTGAGCCTGGTAGCTCTGGCTGAGAGGAGACACTGCTGAGGGCAGGGTAAGGCAAGGTAATAATTCTGTGAGCATTGAAGTCAGTTCAAAGTTAGTGCGTACAAACACGGAGTGAGCAGCCCAGAGGGACAGCCCGTGAGCTGGGTGTGTCCCTAAGCACAGTGTCCTTGCAGCAGCATTGAGTGTCTACAAACACGGAGTGAGCAGCCCAGAGGGACAGCCCATGAGCTGGGTGTGTTTTCCTGAGCACAGTGTCCTTGCAGCAGCGTTTAGTGTGTACAAACACGGAGTGAGAAGCCCGGGGGGTAGTCCATGAGGTGGGTGTGTGTCCCTGAGCACAGTATCCTTGCAGAAGCATTTCAATGAGAGTTGTTAGTGCACCCTCAGCTGCAGCATTGAAGTACAGAAGCGTACTGTCAGTGGGTCGGAGATGTGCTGGGAAGGCATGTTGAGCTTGGCATGTGACAGATGCCAGCATTGATGGGTGTGGAGTACATGCAGCTTCTGTCTGTGCAGTGTCCCCCGAGATGCTGCTGTCCAAGATAGAAGGCTGCTGGAGCGGGGGGCGAGATGGAGTCACCAGTTACCAGCTTGGACTTTCACGTCCAATTCTCCATATTGAGTTTCCCTACTTTGGGAGGGAGGGTATGAAGCTGCAAGGTGTTGAGGAGAGATCCACTGTATGTGGCTGTTGATCATTAATAATCATTCAGTCAACATCTTGCCACTCCTGCACTCAAATCTTGTTTTAAAGATCAGTTCAGCACAGGTACAGGCCCTTCATCCCAGAAAGCCCGCACTAACACATGATGCCGTTCTGAAGTTAAAAAGAAAGTTTTTGCTCCGACACCCTCTGTCATTCTGTTCCCTACTTACTCATATTTGTGCCAAGATCCCTCTTAAACCTTGCTATATTAGCTCCTTCTCCTCTATCAATGCATTCCAGGCACTTACACATCCTGTCTGAAAAAGCAAAAATAAACCTTGCTGATCATATCTCCTAAACTTTCTCCCTTTTAGCAAAAACCTACGATCCTGAGTAATTGATATTTCTACTCTGGGGAAAAAGCTTCTAACTATCCTTCTATCCATGCCTCTGATAATTTTGTAAATATCTATCAGGTAGCCCCATAGCCAATGTGTGTTCAACTTCTCCTTCTGGCTCATTCACTCCAAAACAGACAACATGATGGTCAACCTTTCCATATGCTCTCCAACACTTCCAAATCATTCTGCTGGTGTGGCAACCAGTACTGTACACAATATTCTAAATGTACCCGACCTAAGTTTCTCTACAGCTGCAATATGACCTGTTAATTTTCATACTGCATGCTCCGATACATGTCTGCAAGTTTGCCGTCAGATTCTTGATCACCCTATCCACCCGTGTTGCCACTTCCCGGGAATTGTGGAGCTGTACACCTAGATCCCTTCGGATGTTGATGCAATCAGTAGTTTTTCCATCCACTTTAAACTTCTCTCCTGCATTAGACCTTCTAAAATACATCACGTTGCAACAGTCCAGATAAAGTTACATCTGTGTTTTCTCTGTCCAAGTCTGCAGCTGACCTACATCCTGCTGTATTCTCTGGCAATCATCCTCACAATCAGCAACTCCACCAAAATATTTACAGATCTCCAGTCACAAAACACTGTTCCACTACTACTCTTTCATCCATGACCAAGCAGTTCTCTATCCATCTTACTAACTGACTGCTGATCCCATTTCACTTCACCTTCTGTATGAGCCTGCCATAGGAACTATATTAAAGGCCTTGCTAAGGTCCAGACAGCCAACATTCAGCTCCACGCCCTCATCAATCAATTTTGTCACTTCCTCAAAATAATCAATCAAGTTTGTGAGACAGGATCTTCCCTACAAAACTGCATTGCCTGTTGCTAGTAAGTCCATATTAGAGTACTGTTGGAGCTGCACTCATTCAGACCAGTGATTATTCCATCATATTCCTGACTTGAATCTTGGAGGTTAGATTAGATTCCCTACAGTGTGGAAACAGGTTCTTTGGCCTAACCAGTCCACATCAACTCTCAGAAGAGTAACCCACCCAAACCAATTCCACTGCCCTATATTTACCCCTGACTAATGCACCTAACATTATGGACAGTTTAGCATGGCCAATTCACCTGACTTGCACATCTTTGGACTGTGAAAGGAAACCGGAGCACCCAAAGGAAACCCACACAGCCATGGGGGGAAAGTGCAAACTCCACACAGACTGTCACCTAAGGCCAGAATTGAACCTAGGACTTTTGTGCTGTGGGGCAGTAGTGTTAAGCACTGAGCTCTTGACAGTTACTGTGCAGTGGGAGGTATGTCGGGCCGTGGTGCTTACTGTACAATGGGAGGTATGTCGGGCCGTGATCGTTAGTATACAGTGGGAGGTATGTCGGGCCGTGACTGTTACTGTACAGTGGGAGGTATGTCGGGCTGTGAGGTTGCAGACTGAGTTGTCCAGAGTATGATTCGGCGGCTGCTGTTAAGCCAATTGCACTTCATAGATGCATCATCATTTGTTGCTCAATCTGTTTAACGCCTGTCCCATTAGGAACCGATATCATGGTGAGATGGGTCTGCAAAATGTGAAGATAGCCCTTGCTCCCCATAAGGACTGTGCAGTGACCATTCTTACCGATATATGAAATGGAGAGGTGTATCTGCAGCAGGCAGATCGGTGACAATGTAGTCAATTATATGTTTCCCTTTTACTGATTCCTTCATAACCTGCCGCAGAGCTGTCTTGCAGCCGCAGGATCCAGCATCAATGCTGAGCACTGTATTGAATATATACCAAGGAGCTGCCCCCTCAGCCTGACTATGTCCTGTCAGTGGGACAGAATCTACCAGAGAGGGTGGTGAAGTTACCAGGGACATAGTCCTGTTCATAGAATCCTGTTTTGCAGACAAAATCTGACTTTTTTTAATTAGTCCGTGGGAAATATACAACATGTCGCTTTTACATTTTGTATAATGAAATGTTAATATCACTTTGTTTCTTACATATTTTAAAATAAACCAAACATCATTGTTTTTCAGTAGAAAACAATTGAAGTGAACAATAATTGAAATACCAGAGCGCTCACCTAACTATTAAACAATTCAGTGACTGTAGTAAACAGCCGATTCATGTTCAGATCAGTGAACACACCATCTTGCAGGCAGCAAAGCTGTTGGAAATGACTTTGAGGAAAAGCCTGAATTCAGACACAGTGTTACTGGCCCTCGCCATGACCTCCAAAATACTGGCCATCTCCAAAATCTGTCCAGAGAGCTTCCAAACTGGATCTGGGCAGTTAATCACACAATCCCTCACAATAGACTGATTGGAGACATACCTGAACAACGGAGAGATGTGAGTGGTGAAAACTGGTCAATGGACTAGTACATGGCGCTAATCCAGACGCAGTTCAACATTTGTAACAATGACCTGTAAACAACCATGTCTTGCAAGTATATCCCTTCTGCTATGCCACCGAAGCTCTGAAATTCTGTACCTTGGACCCAATCCTGAATGAAGGTGTTATAAAGGTGATTGGCTCATGCGGCACATGGCATCTTGCATTGCATCCATCATAAACCACATCCAGTGTATGTTAGCCCCACAATGTCAGTATCCAAACAGATTTGTGCAGCCCCATTGATGGTCAGCATCATCCCAGCCCAATGTACTTGTGTGTGACTTGAGCTGGAAATCTCTGTGCAAATGTTTGCAGCATTGTTCAAACCATTAACAGCAAAGTCTCTTCACTGAAGGTCCGACATCCTTTCATAATACCAACTTTTAGATTGTCCAATAAGCACAAAATCCACCCTTTATTCCGTTCACTTTTATAACAACAATATGATGTGAGTGGCCAACTCACAGTAAGGAGCATTGAAATGATGAATCTCATTACCACACCCAAGACCACATTATTATTAAGTACAAGGACTTTGAAAATATTCATTTATTTTCCCTTGTATTAATATTGTGAACTCAAAGTCAACTCTTCTGCTCCTCAGATGCTGCCTGAACGGATGTGTTTTTTTTTATCAGAACCACACTTTTTGACTCTGATCTCCAGTATCTGCTGTCCTCACTTTCTTCCTGCTAATATTCACTCATAATCACTTTCATGGCAACAATATCACTGTGTTTTTAAACATGTTACAGTCAGATATGAGTACATTTTGAATTGCTTCTGTCTATTTCAGAGCTCGGTAATGTGGAATGTGAATGTCAGTGTCTGTGTGATGCTCGGTGCATAGGCCATGCCTCTGAGAGACTGACAGATTGTTTAAAACAGCATATCCCTTCAGCTGTTCACAACAAACAGGTTACTGCCTGGACCCTAACAGCCTGAGCTCATAAAACCCAAAGCACATTGTCCAGCATTGCGCAGGTCAGGACTATATTTTCATTTTCATTTATACATGGAATATGATTGGGCCAGTATTTATTGCCCAGCTCTTGTTGCCATTGAGAAGGTGAGGGTGAGCTGCCATATTGAACCACTGCAGTCAATGTGCTGTAATTAGACTTACGATACCATTAGGAGGGAACTTGAAATAGTGGCACTGAAGGAACGGCAATATACTTCCCAATCAGGATGGTGGAAGGGAAAGCGAACATGGTGATGATCCCATGTATCTGTTTCCCTTGTCCTTCTTCATGGTCATGGTTTCAGAGGTACGTTGTAAGAAGCCTTGGTAAATTTCTGCAGGGCACCGTGTAGATGGCAGGTATTGCTGGTCCTCAGGGTCAGTGGATGAGGGGTGAAGCTGCATTCACAGGCAAATGGGGAGGGGGCGGGTATTTCATCACACACACATTCAATGTGTGTCTTATAGATGGTGTACACGTTTTGGAAATCATGAGTAATGTTATTTCTGCAGGATTCCTAGCCCTTGAGATATTTTGTAGCCAATTAATTTATATGCATCAAAATGTGGCGCTGGAAAAGCACAACAGGTCAGCCAGCATCTGAGGTACAGGAAAGTCAATGTTTTAGCATAAGCCCTTTACAAGAATGGGTAATGAAATTATATGGTCAGTCCAGTTCTGGTTAATGGTAATCCCCGGGATATTTGTCATTGGGAGTTCAGTGATGGTGGTGGCATTGAACGTTAGAGGATATAGTTCCATTTTCAATTGTTAGAGGTAATCGTTGTCTGGCATGTGTGCAATGGGAATTGTACTTGTCACTGTTAAGTATACACCTTCATATTCCCAGGTCCTTGTTGCATTTGGATAAGGATTGCTTCAGTATCAGAGTAAATCACAATTAGTGTTGAATACTGTTCAATCATTGACAAACATCCCCAGTTGTGACTTCACTTGAGTAGGGATGGTCATTTATGAAGCAGCTGAAAATTATTGCGCCTAGGGCAGAGAGCACTCTTATAGCTCACTGATGCTGTCCCTCTCTCTGAGCTAGGAAGCTTGCTTCTAGTTTCACCTGCTCCAGAGGTGTCTAACAACATATCTGAATGGAATAATATTACAGTATCTTCCCCAAGGAGTTGAGTGAGGACTTGCTTAGCTCAATCAGTTGGATGACTGGTTTGTAATGCCAACAGTGTGGGTTCAATTCCTGCACTGACTGAGGTGTCTGAAAAGGGCTGTCCTCCTCAAGCTCTCCCTCACTTGCATGATGACTGTCCAGTTAAACTACCACTCGTCGTCTCTGTCTAACGAGAGAGTAGCCCTATCGCCCTGTCGGGTATGGTACCCTACCTTTCCGTTTCTAATCTACAGGCTTACCCAAAAACCCCTCCCCTGGGAAGCGGTGGTGGAGCTGAGATGGCTGCTCTCTACCAACCCAGCCACCTTCCTTTGTACCAGGTGTAACTTCTGCCAGTGCAGACGATTCCTATTTGCTCCAGGTTTGCCGTTAATCCTGGATACAACATTTGGTCAAATGCAGTTATGATCATGTTAACTGTCACTGTCACCTGACCTTTAGAATTCAGCTATGTGTTTTCTTGTTGGACATCGTTAAACCAAGGCTTCAATGAGCCGAAGGGATGAGAACCCAAACTGAGCTTTCGTGAGCAGGTTGGTGCTGAGGAAGTGCTGCTTGATCCCACTCTAGGTGACATCTGCCATCCCTTTATTAATGATCAAGATGAGAGCAATGGGGCAGTCATTGATTGTCTGATGTTTTTTCTGTCTATGTACAGGACACACCAGGATAGTTTCCCACATTGTCAGATAGATGCCAGTGCTGTATCCAATCAGGAACAGCGTGAATGGAATGTTATCAGAGCGACAGCCTTTGCATTCTCCAATCCCTCCAGCTGTTTGTAAATACTACACACAGTGAATAGGATTAGCTGGAGACTGCCATCTGGAGGAGACTAAAATAGATCAAGTGGGAGAAAGTGAGGACTGCAGATGCTGGAGATCAGAGATGAAAAATGTGTTGCTGGAAAAGTGCAGCAGGTCAGGCAGCATCCAATGATTCTCCTGCCCCTTGGATGCTGACTGATCTGCTGCACTTTTCCAGCAACACATTTTTCAACTGTAAAAGAACATCCCATCGATATTTCTGTCTGAACACTTTTGTGAAAGTTGCAGCCTTAGCTTTTCTATTATTGTGCTGGGCTCTTCAATCTTTGAAGAAGGTGGTATTTGTGGATCCTCCTTCCCCAGTGAGTTGTGTGATTGTCCACCACCACTCACCCAGACTGCGAGAGGATTGCAGAGATTAGGTCTGATTCATTGGTTAGATCTATGTATCATTTGCTATTTATACCATGTAGTGAGTAAGTGGTCCAATTTAGTAACTTCATCTCATTCTGAGGTGTATTTGGTGATACAATAGGCAGGCCTCCTGTATTCTCCATTTAACAAGGGTGTATCCCTGGCTTGATGGTCAGGATGAAGTGGAGCATACGCCAGGCAGTGATAGTGAAAATTATACTGGAGTACAAATCTGCTGCTGTTGGTAATGACCCGAACCACCTCACATAGGACAGTGCAAAATTCCAGAATCTATTGGCAATCTGTCCTGTTTAGCACAGTGATGGCATCACATATACACAGGGGGTCTTTGTCTCCAGGAATACTGTGTGCTGTAGCCACCGTTCCCAATATGGTCATTGACCAATGTGTCTGTAGTCGGTAGGTTGGTGAGGTTGAGGTCAAGGATGTTTCTCCCTATCAGTCGTTCGCCCTGACCCCCCTCACATGCAGTGAAGCAGTTGCGTCCTTTTGGACCCGGCCACCTCGATCAGCAACGCTGCTGCTGAGCTCCCCTTGGTGGTGGTTTTGAAATAGCCCACGCAGTATACATTCTCCAGCTCTGTCAGTCTCTCAGTGCTTCCTCCAAGTGTTGTTCAATGTAGAGGGACACTGATCCACCAGCTCAGGCAGGGGAGTCATCAGGAGGTTTCCGTGTCAGTGTTTGATCTGACACCGTGAGGCTGAGGGAGGGGAGTCAGCAGGAGGTTTCCTTGTCAGTGTTTGATCTGACACCGTGAGGCTGAGGGAGGAGAGTCAACAGGAGGTTTCCGTGTCAGTGTTTGATGTGACACCGTGAGGGTGAGGGAGGGGAGTCAGCAGGAGGTTTCCGTGTCAGTCTTTGATATGACCCCATGAGGTTTTGTTCTGTCACATTGTTGCTTGAGCAGTCTGGAGGACATCCCTCTCAATTCTGGCATAAGCTCCAATGCATTACGAAGGAGGAGTTTGCAGGGTCTACAGGGTCTTTTATTTTATTACAGTCAGCAGAAGGACCTCTCCTGTGTGTATGACACTGACTCTTTGGCTCTCGTGATTAGACACTCCAAGGTCTCATTCCTTCAATTACTCTCTGTCCCTTGTCTGTCCTTCATCAACCAATCTATCACTGTAAATATCTGCAGAACCGTCCTCCTCCCTACCTCTTTAAACTCCTCCAAACTCTATACCCCTCCGTATCTCTGTAACGTCTTCCAAACCCTACACCCCTCACTATCTCACTAAACACCTCCAAAACCTACACCCCTCCCAGTCTCTCTAGCCTACTCCAGCCCCATACCCCTCCTATCTCTGTAATCTCCTCCAAACCCTACCCTATCCTCATCTCTAAACTTCTCCAAATGCTACACCTCCCTACCTCTGTAACTTCCTCCAAACCCTACACCCGTCCCTACCTCTCTGTCCACCTCCAAACCCTCATTCCTCCCTATCTCTCTCACCTACTCCAGCC
>NC_057717.1:33846211-33849225 GCF_004010195.1 Chiloscyllium plagiosum
GTTATCTCTTTCACCACCTCCAAACCCAGATCCCTCCCTATCGCTCTAACCTCCTCCATCACCTACATATCTCCCTTTACCTGTGACTTACTTCAGCCCCTACAACCTACATATCTCTCTAAGCTGCTCTCAAATATACCCTGTCGCTGTAACCTTGTCCAGCCACACCCCGCTCCCGACCTTTGTAAACTTCATCCAACCACTAGGCTCTCATGATATCTGTAACCTCCCCCAGCCTCTCCATACGGCCCCATGATTCTGGCATTCTCAGTACCTCTACCTTTTATTATGTATATAACCTCCATAAACACGTTTAGTTTTGCGATGGAAAGCGATAGGTACACGCCACAGGCCAAGCGTTATCAATGGGGGAAGGGCAATTGTAACGCGATTCAGCAGGACTTCTGATGCATAGAAAGGGGTAGCAATATGCAGGGAATGGGGATAATCGAAATGTGAAGCTGGTTCAAAAAACACACATCGCGTGTCCTTGAATAGCATGTCCCTATCAAGCAGGGAGGAAGTGATAATGTAAGGGAACCGTGGTTTACGACAGAAATTACACCTATTGTTAAGAAGAGAAGGAGGCTTATGTGACGATGAGACGGTGGAGAGTTACAGATTATCTAGGAAGGATTTAAAGTGAGCGTTAAGAAGTGCAAAGAGAGGACAGGAGTAGTCTTTAGCAGGTTGAATAAAGGAGAATCCTAAAACTTTGAATAGGTACGTTAAGAAGAAAAGGATAACTAGGGTAGGAATAGAGCCAGTCAAAGACAGAAGTGGGAAGTTGAGTGTGGATTCTGTGGAGATCGGAGAGGTGCTAAACGAATATTTCTCATTGGTGTTCACTCAGGGAAAGGAGAATGTTATAGAGAATGAGGAGATGCGAGATATTTGACTAGAAAGGATCGAGGTTGGTAAGGAAGAGGTGTTATCAATTCGAGAAAATGTCCCCTGAGCCACATGGGATGTATTCGAGCATTCTCTGGGGCACTAGGAAGGAGTTGTTGGAGCCTTTGGCTTTGATATTTGAGTTTTCTTTGTCTACAGGTTTAGTACCAGAGGACTGGAGGATTGCAAATGTTTGCCCTTGTTCAAAAAGGGCACTACACATGACATAAATTGCAAATTTAAGGCCAGTTGGCCTTATTTGTGTGTAGGAAATATTTTGGGAAGGATTATAAGAGATAGGATTTATAATCATCTAGCAAGCAACAATTTGATTACAAATAGCCAACATGGTCATGTCTCTCAAACCTCTGAGGTTTTTGAGAAGGTGGTCAAGCATGTTTAAGAGAGTGAGGCAGTTATCGTGGTGTACATGGACCTCAGTAAAGCATTTGGTAAGATTCCACGTGGTAGGCTGTTGGAGAAAATGCAGGGGTGTGGGATTGAGGGTGATTTAGTACTTTGGATTAGAAACTGTTTTTTTGTAAAAGGCAGCGAGTGGTGGTTGATGGAAATATTCAGCACGGAGTCCGGTAACTATGGTGCGCCACAAGCATCTGTTTTGGGACCACGACTGTTTGTAATTTTTATAAATGACTTAGATGCAGGCATAGCTGGATGGCATAGTAAGTCTACAGATGACACTAAAATCGGAGGAGTAGTGAACAGTGTGGCAATAGTTTGCGGGTTGAAGGGGCACTTGGACAAACTGCAGAATTGGGCTGAGAGGTGGCAAATGGAGTTTCAATGCAGCTAACTATGAGGTGATTCATTTTGGGAAGAATACCAGGAAGGCAGAATACTTGGTCAATGGAAAGATTCTTGGTAACGTTAATGTGCAGATGGATCTTGGTTTCCATGTACATAGATCCCTGAATATTGCTACCCAGTTTGAAATGCCGTTAAGAAGTCATAAGGTGTGCTAGGTTTTATTGGTAAAGGTATTGAGTTCTGGAGTCGTAATGTCATGCTGCAACAATGCAAAATGCTAGTGCAGCCACACTTGGAATATTGTGTGCAGTTCTGGTCGCCCCATTACAGGAATGGTGTGGACGCATTGGAAAAGGTGCAGTGGAGATTTACCAAGATGTTGCCTGGTCTGGACGGAAGGTCTTATGAGGAAAGGCTGAGAAACGTGGGTCTGTTCCCATTGGAGAGAAGAAGGCTAATAGGGGATTTGATAGAGACATACAAGATGATCAAAAGATGAGATAGAGTAGACAGTTAAAGCCTTTTTCCTCAGATGATGACATCAGCTTGTACGAAGGGGCATAGCTACAAATTGAGGGGTGACAGGTTTAAGACTGATGTCAGAGGCAGGTTCTTTACTCAGAGAGTGGTAAGAGCATGGAATGCCTTGCCTGCCAATGTACTTAACTCAGCCATGTTAGGGGGATTTATACAATCCTTGGATAAGCACATGGATGATGATGGAACAGTGTCGGGGGATTGTCTTAGATTAGTTCACACGTCAGTGCAACATTGAGGGCAAAAGGCATGTTCTGCGCTGTATTGTACTATGTTCTATAAACACTTACGTCTTCCCCATTTCAGTAACCACACCCAGACACTACAGCCTTCTTCATCTCTGTACCTCCTTCACCCACTTCATCCTCCTCCACCCACTTCATCCTCCTCTATCTACGTACACTCCTCCAGCCGCTCTTCCTATCCCTACCTCTGTGAACTTCATCCATTATCCATGGTCTTCCTGAGCTCTGTCACCTTCTCCAGCCTCTCCACACCTCCCTATATCGCTTACATCCTCCAACACCTAAATCTATTCTTATCTGCATAACCTCCACCAACACATACATCTTCCAGTTCTCCATCCCTACTGATCCCTGTAATCTCCTCCAGTATCTTCAGTCCTTCTTATCACTGTGGCTTCCTTCATCACAAATATCCTTCCATATCTCTGGAACCCACTCTAGCAATTCCATACTACCCTCTCGCTATAAACTCCACAAGCTCATCCACTCCTTCCTGCCTTTCAGCCCCTACAGCCTTCTCGAAGTTTGTAAAGTCTTCCAGCACATACACCCGTCCATATCTCCGTAATCTCC
>NC_057717.1:33849725-33855418 GCF_004010195.1 Chiloscyllium plagiosum
TAAGACCTTCCGTCCAGACCAGGCAACATCTTGATAAATCTCTACTGCACCTTTTTCCAATGCGTCCACACCATTCCTATAATGGGGCGATCAGAACTGCACACAATATTCCAAGTGTGGCCGCACTAGCATTTTGCATAGTTGCAGCATGACATTATGACTCCAGAACTCAATACCTCTACCAATACAACCTAGCACATCGTTGGACATCTTAACAGCATTTCAAACTGGGTTGCAACATTCAGGGATCTATGTACATGGAAACCAAGATCCATCTGCACATTAACATTGCCAAGAATATTTCCATTGACCAAGTATTCTGCCTTCCTGGTATTCTTCCCAAAATGATTCACCTCATAGTTAGCTGCATTGAAACTCCATTTGCCACCTCTCAGCCCAATTCTGCAGTTTGTCCAAGTGCCCCTTCAACCCGCAAAATATTTCCACACTGTTCACTACTCCTCCGATTTTAGTTTCATCTGTAGACTTACTATGCCATCCAGCTATGCCTGCATCTAAGTCATTTATAAAAATTACAAACAGTCGTGGTCCCAAAACAGATGCTTGTGGCGCACCATAGTTACCGGACTCCGTGCTGAATATTTTCTATCAACCACCACTCGCTGCCTTTTACAGAAAACCAGTTTCTAATCCAAAGTACTAAATCACCCTCAATCCCACACCTCTGCATTTTCTCCAACAGCCTACCACGTGGAATCTTATCAAATGCTTTACTGAGGTCCATGTACACAACGATAACTGCCTCACTCTCTGCATGCATGGCCACCTTCTCAAAAACCTCAAAGAGGTTTGAGAGACATGTCCATGTTGACTACTTGTAATCAAATTGTTGCTTGCTAGATTATTATAAATCCTATCTCTTATAATCCTTCCCAAATAAGGCCAACTGGCCTGTAATTGCCGGGGTCACCTGTAGTGCCCTTCTTGAACAAGGGCAAACATTTGCAATCCTCCAGTCCTCTGGTACTAAACCTGTAGACAATGAAAACTCAAATATCAAAGCCAAAGGCTCCAACAACATCTTCCTAGCGCCGCAGAGAATGCTCGAATAAATCCCATGTGGCTCAGTGGACATTTTCACTTTCAAACCTTCTCGAATTGATAACACCTCCTCCTTACCAACCTCGATCCTTTCCAGTCAAATATCTCGCATCTCCTCATTCTCTATACCATTCTCCTTTCTCTGAGTGAACACCAATGCGAAATGTTCGTTTAGCACCTCTCCGATCTCCACAGAATCCACACTCAACTTCCCCCTTCTGTCTTTGACTGGTTCTATTCCTACACTAGTTACCCTTTTCTTCCTAACGTACCTATTAAAAACTTTAGGATTCTCCTTTATTCGACCTGCTAAAGACTACTCCTGTCCTCTCTTTGCACTTCTTAACGCTCTCTTTAAATCCTTCCTACATAATCTGTAACTCTCCATCGTCTCATCGTCACATAAGCCTCCTTCTCTTCTTAACAACAGATGTAATTTCTGTCGTAAACCACTGTTCCCTTACATTATCACTTCCTCCCTGCCTGATTGGGGCATGCTATTCAAGGACACGCGATGTCTGTTCTTTGAACCAGCTTCACATTTCGATTATCCCCATTCCCTGCATATTGCTACCCCTTTCTATGCATCATACGTCCTGCCGAATCGCGTTACAATTGCCCTTCCCGCATTGATAACACTTGGCCTGTGGCGTGTACCTATCGCTTTCCATCACAAAACTAAACGTGTTTATGGAGGTTATATACATAAGAAAAGGTAGAGGTACTGAGAATGCCAGAATCATGGGGCAGTATGGAGAGGCTGGGGGAGGTTACAGAGATCATGAGAGCCTAGTGGTTGGATGAGGTTTACAAAGGTCGGGAGCGGGGTGTGGCTGGACAAGGTTACAGCGACAGGGTATATTTGAGAGCAGCTTAGAGAGATATGTAGGTTGTAGGGGCTGAAGTAAGTCACAGGTAAAGGGAGATATGTAGGTGATGGAGGAGGTTAGAGCGATAGGGAGGGATCTGGGTTTGGAGGTGGTGAAAGAGATAACGAGGGGTGCAAATGTTGGAGGTGGTTAGGGAGAGAAGGAGGGATCTGAGTTTGGAGAAGGTTGCAGAGTTATGGAGAGGTGAAGGAGTTGAAAAGTATTAGAGAGATGTAGGGTGGTGTTGGATTTGAAGGAGGTTAGAGAGGTAGGGAATGGTGTAGGTTTTGGAGGTGATTAGAGAGATAGGAAGGGATCTGGGTTTAGAGTAGGTTGCAGCGATAGGGACGAGTGAAGGAGGTGGAGAGTATTGGAGAGATAGGGAGGTGTATAGTGTTTGGAGTAGGTCAGAGAGATAGGGAGGGTGTAGGATTTGGACTAGGTTAGAGAGATGAGGAGGGTTGTCGGATTTGGTGAAGGTTCTAGAGACACGGATGGGTGTAGGATTTGGAGGATGCCAGAGAGATAGGGAGGGATGCAGAGATTGGAGGAGGTTAGAGAGTTGGGAGAGATCTCTGTTTTGAGGAGGTATGGGAGCGAGGGAATGGAATAGCGTTTGGATGAATTTAGAGAGATAAAGAAGGTCTGGGTTTGGAGGAGTTTGCAGAGATAGGGAGTGTTATGGGGCTGGAGTAGGTGAGAGAGATAGGGAGGAGTGTAGGGTTTGGAGGTGGACAGAGAGGTAGGGACGGGTGTAGGGTTTGGAGGAAGTTACAGAGGTAGGGAGGTGTAGCATTTGGAGAAGTTTAGAGATGGTGATAGGGTAGGGTTTGGAGGAGATTACAGAGATAGGAGGGGTATGGGGCTGGAGTAGGCTAGAGAGACTGGGAGGGGTGTAGGTTTTGGAGGTGTTTAGTGAGATAGTGAGGGGTGTAGGGTTTGGAAAACGTTACAGAGATACGGAGGGGTATAGAGTTTGGAGGAGTTTAAAGAGGTAGGGAGGAGGACGGTTCTGGAGATATTTGCAGTGATAGATTGGATGATGAAGGACAGAAAAAGGACAGAGAGTAATTGAAGGAGTGAGATCTTGGAGTGTCTAATCACGAGAGCCAAAGAGTCAGTGCCATACACATAGGAGGGGCCCTTCTGCTGACTGTAATAAAATAAAAGACACCGTAGACCCTGCAAACTCCTCCTTCCTAATACATTGGAGCTTATGCCAGAATTGAGAGGGATGTCCTCCAGACTGCTCAAGCAACAATGTGACAGAACAAAACCTCATGGGGTCATATCAAAGACTGACATGGAAAACTCCTGCTGATTCCCCTCCCTCACCCTCACGGTGTCACATCAAACACTGACTCGGAAACCTCCTGCTGACTCCAATCCCTCAGCCTCACGGGGTCAGATCAAACACTGACACGGAAACCTCCTGCTGCCTCCCCTCCCTCAGCCTCACGGTGTCAGACCAAAGCCTTACATAGAAACCTCCTGATGACTCCCCTGCCTGAGCTGGTGGATCAGTGCCCCTCTACATTGAACAACACTTGGAGGAATCACTGAGAGACTGACAGAGCTGGAGAATGTATACTGCGTGGGCCATTTCAAAACCACCACCAAGGGGAGCTCAGCCGCAGCGTTGCTGATCCAGGTGGTCGGGTCCAAAAGGACGCAACTGCTTCAATGCATCTGCACCGGGTCAGGGGGAATGACTGATACGGAGAAACATCCTTACCTCATCTCCACCAACCTACCGACTACAGACACATTGTTCAATGACCATATTGGGAACGGTGGCTACAGCACACAGTATTCCTGGAGACAAAGTTCCACTTTTACATCGTGAAGCCCCCTGTGTATATGTGTCACCATCAATGTGCTAAACAGGGCAGATTGCCAATAGATTCTGGAATTTTGCACTGTCCTGTGTGAGGTGGTTCGCGTCATTACCAACAGCAGCAGATTTGTACTCCAGTATAATTTTCACTATCACTGCTTGGCGTATGCTCCACTTCATCCTGACCATCAAGCCAGTGATACACCCTTGTTAAATGGAGAATACAGGAAGTCCTCCCTGTAGTATCACCAAATACACCTCAGAATGAGATGAAGTTACTAAATTGGACCACTTACTCACCACATGGTATAAATAGCAAATGATACATAGATCTAACCAATGAATCAAACCTAATCTCTACAATCCTCTCGCAGTCTGGGTGAGTGGTGGTGGACAATCACACAACTCACTGGGGAAGGAGGATCCACAAATACCACCCTTGAAGAGCCCAGCACGATAATAGAAAAGCTATGGCTGCAACTTTCACAAATGTGTTCAGACAGACATATCGATGGGATGTTCTTTTTCAGTTGCAAAATGTGTTGCTGGAAAAGTGCAGCACATCAGTCAGCGTCCAAGGGGCAGGAGAATCAATGTTTCGGGCATGAGCCCTTCTTCAGGAATCATGCCCGAAACGTCTCCAGCTGGATAGATCTCCAGCATCTGCAGTCCTCACTTTCTCCTACGTGATCTATTTTAGTCTCCTCCAGATGGCAGTCTCTAGCTAATCCTATTCACTGTGTGTGGTATTTACAAAGAGCTGGAGGGATTGGAGAATGCAAAGGCTGTCGCTCTTATAACATTCCATTCAGGCTGTTCCTGATTGGATACAGCACTGGCATCTATCTGACAATGTGGGAAACTATCCGGGTGTGTCCTGTACATGCACAGAAAAAAACATCAGACAAT
Organism: Chiloscyllium plagiosum; assembly: GCF_004010195.1. Lineage (NCBI taxonomy): Eukaryota > Metazoa > Chordata > Chondrichthyes > Orectolobiformes > Hemiscylliidae > Chiloscyllium > Chiloscyllium plagiosum. The sequence goes on from NC_057717.1 coordinate 33,854,403, forward strand.
CAATGACTGCCCCATTGCTCTAATCTCTATCATTAATAAAGGGATGGCAGATGTCACCTACAGTGGGATCAAGCAGCACTTCCTCAGCACCAACCTGCTCACGAAAGCTCAGTTTGGGTTCTCATCCCTTCGGCTCATTGAAGCCTTGGTTTAACGATGTCCAACAAGAAAACACATAGCTGAATTCTAGAGGTCAGGTGACAGTGACAGTTAACATGATCATAACTGCATTTGACCAAATGTTGTATCCAGGATTAACGGCAAACCTGGAGCAAATAGGAATCGTCTGCATTGGCAGAAGTTACACCTGGTATAAAGGAAGGTCGCTGGGGTTGGTAGAGAGCAGCCATCTCAGCTCCACCACCGCTCCCCAGGAGAGGGGATTTTGGGTAAGCCTGCAGATGAGAAACAGAATGGGAGGGTACCATACCCGACAGGATAATAGGGCTACTCTCTCGTTAGACAGAGACGACGGGTGGTAGTTTAACTGGACAGTCATCATGCCTCAAGTGAGGGAGAGCTTGAGGAGGACAGCCCTTTTCAGACACTTCAGTCAGTGCAGGAATTGAACCCACACTGTTGGGATTAATCTGCATTACAAACCAGTCATCCAACTGATTGAGCTAAGCAAGTCCTCACTCAACTCCATGGGGAAGATACTGTAATATTATTCCATTCAGATATGTTGTTAGACACCTCTGGAGCAGGTGAAACTAGAAGCAAGCTTCCTAGCTCAGAGAGAGGGACAGCATCAGTGAGCTATAAGAGTGCTCTCTGCCCTAGGCGCAATAATTTTCAGCTGCTTCATAAATGATCATCCCTATTCAAGTGAAGTCACAACTGGGGATGTTTGTCAATGATTGAACAGTATTCAACACTATTTGTGATTTACTCTGATACTGAAGCAATCCTTATGCAAATGCAACAAGGACCTGGGAATATTTAGTTGTGTGCTTAACAGTGACAAGTACAATTCCCATTGCACACATGCCAGACAATGATTACCTCTAACAATT
>NC_057717.1:33855715-33861005 GCF_004010195.1 Chiloscyllium plagiosum
CACGGTGCCCTGCAGAAATTTACCAAGGCTTCTTACAACGTACCTCTGAAACCATGACCGTGAAGAAGGACAAGGGAAACAGATACATGGGATCATCACCATGTTCGTTTTCCCTTCCACCATCCTGATTGGGAAGTATATTGCCGTTCCTTCAGTGCCACTATTTCAAGTTCCCTCCTAATGGTATCGTAAGTCTAATTACAGCACATTGACTGCAGTGGTTCAATATGGCAGCTCACCCTCACCTTCTCAATGGCAACAAGAGCTGGGCAATAAATACTGGCCCAATCATATTCCATGTATAAATGATAATGAAAATATGGTCCTGACCTGCTCAATGCTGGACACTGTGCTTTGGATTTTGTAGCTCATGATGTTAGGGTCCAGGCAGTAACCTGTTTGTTTTGAACAACTGAAGGGATATGCTGTTTTAAACAATCTGTCAGTCTCTCAGAGGCATGGCCTACGTACCGAACATCACACAGACACTGACATTCACATTCCACATTACCGAGCTCTGAAATAGACAGAAGCAATTCAAAATGTACTCATATCTGACTGTAACATGTTTAAAAACACAGTGATATTGTTGCCATGAAAGTGATTATGAGTGAATATTAGCAGGAAGAAAGTGAGGACAGCAGATACTGGAGATCAGAGTCAAAAAGTGTGTTTCTGATAAAAAAAAAAGCACATCCGTTCAGGCAGCATCTGAGGAGAAAAAGGTTCGACTTTGAGTTCACAATATTAATACAATGGAAAATAAATGAATATTTTCAAAGTCCTTGTACTTAATATTAATGTGATCTTGGGTGTGGTAATGAGATTTATCATTTCAATGCTCCTTACTGTGAGTTGGCCACTCACATCATATTGTTGTTATAAAAGTGAACGGAATAAGGGTGGATTTTGTGCTTATTGGACAATCTAAAAGTTGGTATTATGAAAGGATGTCGGACCTTCAGTGAAAGGACTTTGCTGTTAATGGTTTGAACAATACTGCAAACATTTGCACAGAGATTTCCAGCTCAAGTCACACACAAGTAAATTGGGCTGGAATGATGCTGACCATCAATGGGGCTGCACAAATCTGTTTGGATACTGACATTGTGGGGCTAACATACACTGGATGTGGTTTATGATCGATGCAATGCAAGATGCCATGTGCCACATGAGCCCATCACCTTTATAACACCTTCATTCAGGATTGGGTCCAAGGTACAGAATTACAGAGTTTAGGTGGCATACCAGAAGGGATATACTTGCAAGACATGGTTGTTTACAGGTCATTGTTACAAATGTTGAACTGCGTCCGGATCAGCGCCATGTACTAGTCCATTGACCAGTTTTCACCACTCACGTCTCTCCGTTTTTCAGGCATGTCTCCAATCAGTCTATTGTGAGGGATTGTGTGAGTAACTGCCCAGATCCAGTTTGCAAGCTCTCTGGACAGATTTTGGAGATGGCCAGTATTTTGGAGGTCATGGTGAGGGCCAGTAACACTGTGTCTGAATTCAGGCTTTTCCTCAAAGTCATTTCCAACAGCTTTGCTGCCTGCAAGATGATGTGTTCACTGATCTGAACATGAATCGGCTGTTTACTACAGTCACTAAATTGTGTCATCGTTAGGTGAGCGCTCTGGTATTTCAATTATTGTTCACTTCAATTGTTTTCTACTGAAAAACAATGATGTTTGGTTTATTTTAAAATATGTAAGAAACAAAGTGATATTCACACTTCATTATACAAAATGTAAAAGCGACATGTTGTATATTTCCCACGGACTAATAAAAAAAGTCAGATTTTGTCTGCAAAACAGGATTCTGTGAACAGGACTATGTCCCTGGTAACTTCACAACCCTCTCTGGTAGGTTCTGTCCCACTGACAGGACATAGCCAGGCTGAGGGGGCTGCTCCTTGGTATATATTCAATACAGTCCTCAGCATTGATGCTGGATCCTGCTGGGCTGCAAGACTGCTCTGTGGCAGGTTATGAGGGAATCAATAAAAGGGAAACAAATAATTGACCACATTGTCACCGATCTGCCTGCTGCAGATACACCTCTCCATTTCATATATCGGTAAGAATGGTAACTGCACAGTTCTTATGGAGAGCAAGGGCTATCTTCACATTTTGCAGACCCACCTCACCATGATATGGGTTCCTAATGGGACAGGCGTTAAACAGATTGAGCAACAAATGATGATGCATCTATGAGATGCAATTGGCTTAACAGCAGCGGCCGAATCATAATCTGGACAACTCAGTCTGCAACCTCACAGTCCGACATACCTCCCAGTGTACAGTAACAGTCACGGCCCGACATACCTCCCACTGTACAGTAACCATCACACCCCGACATACCTCCCATTGTACAGTAACCATCACGGCCCGACATACCTCCCATTGTACAGTTAGCACCACGGCCCGACATTCCTCCCACTGCACAGTAACTGTCAAGAGCTTAGTGCTTAACACTACTGCCCCACAGCACAAAAGTCCTAGGTTCAATTCCGGCCTTAGGTGACAGTCTGTGTGGAGTTTGCACTTTCGCCCCGTGGCTGTGTGGGTTTCTTCTGGGTGCTCCGGTTTCCTCCCACAGTCCAAAGATGTGCAAGTCAGGTGAACTAGCCATGCTAAATTGTCCATCGTGTTAGGTGCATTAGTCAGTGGTAAATATAGGGCAGGGGAATGGGTCTGGGTGGGTTACTCTTCTGAGAGTTGATGTGGACTGGTTGGCCGAAGAACATGTTTCCACACAGTAGGGAATCTAATCTAACCTCCAAGGTTCAAGTCAGGAATATGATGGAAGAATCACTTGTCTGAATGAGTGCAGCTCCAACAGTACTCTAGGATGGATTTACTAGCAACAGGCAACACAATTTTGTGGGGAATATCCTGTCTCACAAACTTGAGTGATTATTTTGAGGAAGTGACAAAATTGATTGATGAGGGCGTGGGGCTGAATGTTGGCCGTCTGGACCTTAGCAAGGCCTTTAATATAGTTCCTTATGGCAGGCTCATACAGAAGGTGAAGTGAAATGGGATCAGCGGTCAGTTAGAAAGATGGATAGAGAATTGCTTGGTCATGGATGAAAGGATAGTAGTGGAACAGTGTTTTTGTGACTGGAGATCTGTAAATATTTTGGGGGAGTTGCAGATTGTGAGGATGATTGCCAGAGAATACAGCAGGATATAGGTCAGCTGCAGACTTGGACAGAGAAAACACAGATGTAACTTTATCTGGACTGTTGCAACGTTGCATTTTAGAAGGTCTAATGCTGGAGTGAAGTTTAAAGTGGATGGAAAAACTATTGATTGCATCAACATCCGAAGGGATCTAGGTGCACAGCTCCACAATTCCCGGGAAGTGGCAACACGGGTGGATAGGGTGATCAAGAATCTGACGGCAAACTTGCAGACATGCATCGGAGCATGCAGTATGAAAATTAACAGGTCATTGCTGTGGTTCTGTTCGCCGTGCTGGAAGTTTTTGTTACAAACGTTTCGTCCCCTGTCTAGGTGACATCCTCAGTGCTTGGGCACAGCAACGAGCACCCGAGCTACAAATCTTCTCACAAACTTTGAATTAACAGGTCATATTGCAGCTGTAGAGAAACTTAGTTCGGGTACATTTAGAATATTGTGCACAGTACTGGTTGCCACACCAGCAGAATGATGTGGAAGTGTTGGAGAGCGTATGGAAAGGTTGACCAGCATGTTGTTTGGTTTGGAGTGTATTAGCCAGAAGGAGCAGTTAAACACACATGGTTTGTGTGCATCTCGGCATCATTGGCTATGGGGCTACCTGATAAATATTTACAAAATTATCAGATGCATAGATAGAAGGATAGTTAGAAGCTTTTTTCCAGAGTAGAAATATGAATTACTCAGGATCGTAGGTTTTTGCTAAAAGGGAGAAAGTTTAGGAGATATGATCAGCAAGGTTTATTTTTGCTTTTCCAGACAGGATGTGTAAGTGCCTGGAATGCACTGATAGAGGAGAAGGAGCTAATATAGTAAGGTTTAAGAGGCATCTTGGCACAAATATGAGTCAGTAGGGAACAGAATGACATAGAGGGTGTCGGAGCAAAAACTTTCTTTTTAAATTCAGAACGGCATAATGTGTCAGGGCGGGCTTGCTGGGATGAAGGGCCTGTTCCTGTGCTGAACTGATCTTTAAAACAAGATTTGAGTGCAGGAGTGGCAAGATGTTGACTGAATGATTACTGATGATCAACAGCCACATACAGTGGATCTCTCCTCAACAACTTGCAGCTTCATACCCTCCCTCCCACAGTAGGGAAACTCAATATGGAGAATTGGACATGAAAGTCCAAGCTGGTAACTGGTGACTCCATTTCGTCCCCCGCTCCAGCAGTCTTCTATCTTGGACAGCAGCTTCGCGGGGGACACTGCACAGACAGAAGCTACATGTACTCCACACCCATCAATGCTGGCATCTGTCACATGCCAAGCTCACCATGCCATCCCAGCACATCTCCGACCCGCTGACAGTACGCTTCTGTACTTCAATGCTGCAGCTGAGGGTGCACTAACAACTCTCATTGAAGTGCTTCTGCAAGGATACTGTGCTCAGGGACACAGACACACCTCATGGACTACCCCTCTGGGCTTCTCACTCCGTGTTTGTACACACTGAATGCTGCTGCAAGGACACTGTGATCAGGGACACACACCCAGCTCACAGGCTGTCCCTCTGGGCTGCTCACTCCGTGTTTGTACGCACTAACTTTGAACTGACTTCAATGCTCACAGAATTATTACCTTGCCTTACACTGCTGAGTGTCTCCCCTCAGCCAGAGCTACCAGGCTCACCCGCCTGCTGTATTTTATTGGTATTTAGCACAACCACAAAACCAGGAAGCCTGATTTCATTTTCCACAGTCAGTCACGGTGCCCAGCACAATCCGGGAGCTCGGACACTCTCAGTCAGTCTCTCGTGGTTGTTAGGGTCAGGATCCTTCCCCTGTGATGGGGCGAGGAGCTGAATGTTGGGGAGCCCCCTATCTCTCTTAGTTCTTTCTCTCCTATTGTGGGATGGTTCCTTCTCGGATGTGAAAATTAGCAACAGATATTAAAGGAGATGGAAGTGGTTGTTACAGCTGTTAGTGGTGGGACAGCTGAGGGAAAGGTGGCGAGGTGGCCTGAGTGAGTGAGTAGGCATTACAGACACCAGGCAGAGTTGGCTAGAGGGGCAGAGATGAGTTTGGAAAGACTGATAGAAGGTGCTGCATTCAGTTAGGGTGGGTAAGTCACATGCAGTTA
>NC_057717.1:33861959-33865254 GCF_004010195.1 Chiloscyllium plagiosum
ATCTGACTGTGTCGGTTTGAGGCACTGACCTGTAACTGCATGTGAATTACTTAGATTTAACGAGAGATCCGATGGCAGACTGTTTAAAACCAGAAACTGTAGGATCCAGGTGAATAGAGCAAACGACCCAGAGAATTGCAAGGCAAGGCATTTGTGGACATCAACAATAGAGAAGAATGCACAATAAATGAGAATATGGTCAGTGTGGGCAGATAAATGAAGGTAGCTGGAAACGCCAATAATCTCGTTAATGGAGCAAATGGCATTATTTCCTCTATCAGACAAAATACTCTTCAGAGCAGGAAGTTTATGCTGGAAGTGTATAAATAATGAGTTCAGTCACAGCTTGTGGACTGTTCACAATTCTGGTCACTCCATCACATGGAAGGATGGAATTGGACTGGAGAGGGTACAGAGGGGATTCTTCACCCTGTGACAGTGGAAGTGCAGTTATGAGGAAAGATAGGAACGGAGGGTGCTGAGAGGAGATTTGATTGGGGTGCACATATTGTCAGGGGCCTGGGTAGAAAGGGAGAGAACACCTTGTTCCTGTTGGAGAGCTCAGTTACCAGTGGCGAATATTTAATCCAATTGGATGAAATATTAGAGAAGTGGTGACGAAAGCTGTTATTTTACCCAGAGTATGGTCAGGATCTGGGAGGCACACATAGAAGCGGACTGGAGGCAGAAACTCACAAACCATTTTAAAAAGCTGCCGGGTTTTGCACCTGAAGGCCGACACTGTCCGCGGAGACAGAACTAGGGCTTTAAAAAACAATGTTACATCTTGTCCAATGCGGACAGTGGACAGAGTGATCTCCTCTATACTGTGCTATTTTCTGAAGTTTTCAAAGGTTACCAATGTTTGACAGGATCAATACGCAGGGATGAGGGGAGAGGGCAGGGAGGAGCAGTGTGTAAATTGATTAGCATCACAATAATAGTGATCGCATCCTTTATACACAATGGTACTTCACTGTTTTGTCCTATTTATCCTTCCTGTAGAAATTGGAAAAAAAATCTTTGAATATCGAATTCTCAGTCGTGGTCACACTGCAGCCCCATCTCCATAATGAGAGCTACATCTGGCCTGGTTCACACTACTTAAAGCTACCATTTCATTTGCCTTTTTGAAAGGTTCCCAGCTTTATTCTTGCCCTATGGAAGGCTGCTCTCAGTCAACTAATGTTTCTCACTCTCATTTTTGTATATGATTCTGTACCATCATCCTGAACTTTACAATAAAATGATCGCTACACCCCCAAACGCTCCCCTAATGACACTGGATCCATTTTCCCCACGTCTTTCCGTGGGACCAGGTCCAACAGTACATGCTCTCTTGCGTTGGACATATACTCCTGCAGTGAGCTTTCCTCCATATAATCCAGGAACACTTGCCCCTCATGACCCTTCACCACCAGTAACCCAGTCAATATCTGGATAAATTATGTTTCTCAGTATCACTAATCTGTAGTATTGTCATTGCTCTCAAATGCCCCTGCATATTTATTCTCCATCATTTCTTTGGTTGCTGGCTGACAGACCGTACCTCACAGGGTAATTGTATACTTTTTGTTCTGTCGCTGCAGCCAAATTCATTCTGTCCTTGGACGGATCCTCTTTCTCTCGGACTCCTTAACTAACACTAATCAAAAACAATACTTCTACCTTCATCCTTTCCCTTCCCTTATATCATTTCAGAATCCCTTATACCTAGCAATATTTAACACCCAGTCCGACCATTCCTTGAGCCAGCTCTCGGCGATCAGTCCATCAGATTACCACACACCAATCTGCATCTGGAACTCCCCAAACTCCGAGTATTTATATCCGTGCAGAGTACCTCAGATTAAGGCTTTCTTTCTTACTCCATCTTCCACTGATAAACTTGTTGTTATAAATTAGTACCAACTGCATCTCCAATGATGTTGAGAATCCTGGTAGTCTCCTCTACTATGCCTTTTTGGATCCTAAGCACACACCAAGTTATTTTCAATCCCTCCCAAACACCCCGTAAGAAATTCAGTCCCAGCTCTATCACTTGTTAGCCCATCCACCTTGTACAGTTGCTGCCTTGCCCAGAACCAGTCCCAATGTCCCAGGAATCTGAAGCTCTTCCTGCAGCACCATCGTTCCAGTCACACTCTCATCTACCTAAAATTCCGAGTTTTGTTCTCACTTGGACACGGCACTGGGAGTATTCCAGGGATTGTTACATTTGAGGTCCCGCTTGCTAACCATCCACCGAGCTCCCTAAATTCTGATTCCCAGACCACTTCACCCTTCCTACCCAGGTCATTCCTACCAACATGGACATGACCTTTGACTGCTCACAGGCCCCCAGATGAATGTCCTGCAGACACAGTGACATTCTTAACCCCACTATCCTGGAATTATAGACATGCTGACATCTTGTTCAATTTCCTGTCTCCCCTATGAATATTGTTTCTCCTTCCTTTCCCTCCCCTCCTATATAGTCAGGCTGCTTGTGGTACCACAGACATGGCTCCGACTGCACTCCCCTGAGCAGCCCGCATCTTCATCAGCTTTCAAACTGGGAAACTGAATTGGGAGGGAGACACCAGGATATTCTCGTATTCCCTGACTGTTTCTCTTCGATTGCCTAATCCCCCATTCCCTTACTTATTCCAGGCCGTCATGTCTGCAGGGTGATCTGCTCTGTGTGTGTGCAATCTCCCTAATTCTCAGCATCACAGATGCCCCATAGAGTCTCTAGTCACTGTCTGAGCTCCAAGACCCAGTGTTCATCTAGGACACGAACAGAGGCTATGACCTCCCAATGTAACAGAACGCATTCTCCATCTGACAAATATGTCTTGCCATGTCTTAAAATACAACATGTTTAGAGTAACTTAATTAATTACTTAGAATGAAGTTAACATCCGGGAAATAACAATATGGTTAAGTCCCTTTTTCAACTGTGATTACTGAGGGAAATTTATTATATCGGCTCACAAGTTCACTTCTCCCTCTTATTTCTGTGTTCAAGCCTTATTTCAGAAGTTGAAAAAAATAAATTGGCTGACTTACAACAATTAACTGACAGTCTTTAATAACAGTGTATTTATCAGCCAATGAACTTACAGCATTTTCTGTGATGGCTGTGCCACATCTATCAAACTCAGTGCAGGCAGGTCCCAGCAGCAGAAAGTTATCTCTGTGATTCCAGGTACGTGTAATCCTCCAGCTCCCACTCCATAGAACATAGAACATAGAAGAATACAGCGCAGTACAGGGCATTTTGCCCTCGATGTTGCGCCGATCCAAGCCCACC
>NC_057717.1:33865754-33881160 GCF_004010195.1 Chiloscyllium plagiosum
ATACGTTCGACCAAATGATGTAGGATTGGAAGTCGGCAATTCAGCCCATCGAGTCTGCTCCACCATTCAACGAACTCATGGCTGATCTGTTAATCCTCAACTCCATTCTCTGGCCTTACATCGACAGAGCTTCATCGTCTTTCTGGTTAAATATCTGTCTGGCACATTTTGAAAATACACAATAACTCAGCGTAAACAAAAGTTTCTGGAAAGAGTTCCACAGAATCACTGGCCCCTGAGCAAAGAAATTACTCCTCATTTCTGAATTAAATTGGCAATAACTAATTGTGACTTCATGTTCTCTGGTGCTATCCTCATACCAGAGGGCAAACTACCTGCCCGTAACAATCCTGTTAAGATTCCATGAATATTGAACGTTTATAAATGTTATGATGTAATAATAGAGCTCCCCTCCGCCTCCTTTGTTTCAAGGAGAATAATCCCATGCCTAACCAATCATTCCACGAAGGTCCAGTTTATCCAATGTTAACAACATCCTCGCAAATCTCTGTTGTTCCCTGCAGCGTTCGTTCATATTATTAAGGCAAGTAGAGAAGTTTATGCGAAGGAACGATTGAAATTTCAAGCACAGACGGGAAATGGAACTTGTAATCAAATAGCGACTGGAATCAGATCGTTCCACACAAGGACGAAATAGAGTAATGATCACTCTGACAAATGAAAATCTAATCATATCCCACTGACATTCAATGGCTTTACTGTAATCAAACTGTCCCATTTAATCGTCCACAATGCCAGTATGTAGGGAAAAAATGATATAAACTGGCTATATAAACACTTTGACAATAAAAACATGTCCTTTGGTAGACATTCTTTGATTATAAACTCAACTCGTGTCACCATGAATCCTACATCGTTTGCAAGGCACAAATGAGACATGGAGCACAACTCTCTCCATTTGCTTAGATTGGTTTAACTTCAGTAACACATAAGGAACTGGATACCATTTACGACAATGCAGTCACTTGATTGTACCGTCTTCAATACCTGCAATATTCATTCTCTTCACCGCTAAGGCACAATTCAGCAGAGTACACCAACTACAAGATGCACTGGAGTAAGTCATCTGGGCATTTTGACAGAACGTTCAAAGTTCAACAGCTGTACTGACGATAAGGACATGGTTGGAAGATGCAACGAAACGTCACAATTTACAAGTTACCCTCCAAGGCGCATAGCACCCTGACTTGGAAAGGAATCAGTGATAAACTCAAACAGTCTTGATGGGCAACATTGCATATTTCAGCCTTCCATCTTTTATCTTAAAATTTAAAAAAAAAATGTTGATTTATGCGGTGACCAGACTTGTGCTCTGTCCTTTAGCTGTTCCCTAAAGTTCTGCTATTATCCACAGCCTGTGATCAACAATAGAAAATATCCGAAAACCCTCTCAATCAATGGATTCCTCTCAAGATTAGAGTGGTGTTGGACAAGTACAGCAGGTCCGGCAGCATCTGAGGAGCCGGAATAATGAACGTTTCAGGCAAAAGCCCTTCATCAGAAATGAGACTGGTAGCATATGGGATGGAGAGATAAATGGGAGGCAGTGGGGCTTGGGAGAAGGTAGCTGAGAGCGCAGTAAGTGGATGGAGGTGCGGGGTGAACGTGATATCTCAGAGAAGAAGGTGGAGCAGATAGGTGGGGATGAGGATGCATCGGTGGGACAAGTCAGGAGGACGGTGTTGAGCTGGAAGGTGGGAACTGGGAAGGTAGGGGAGGGGAAATGAGGAAACTGGTGAAGTCCAAATTGATGCCATGGCGTTGAACGGAGCCAAGGCGAAAGATGAGGCTTTCTTCCTCCAGGCAACGGGTGGTGAGACAGTGGCGATGGAGGAGGCCCAGGACCTGCATGTCCTCGGGAGAATGGGAGGGGGAGTTGAAATGTTTCGCCAAGGAGCACTGGGGTTGATTCTTGCGGGTGTCCTGGAGATATTTTCTGAAGTGCTCTGCGAGAAGGCATCCAGTCTCCCCAGTTTAAAGGAGACCACATCGAGAGCAACAGATACAATAAATGGCATGTGTGGAAGTGCAGATGCACATTTGATGAATGTGGAAGGATCCATTGGAGCCTTGGAAGGATGTGAGGGGGATGATGTGGGTGCAGATTTAGCAATTCCTGCGGTGGCAGGGGAAGGTACCGGGAGGGGAGTGTGGGTCATTGGTGGGCGTGGACTTGACTAGGTAGTCGTGGAGGAAACAGTCTTTGTGAAAAGTGGGTAGGGGTGGGCAGGGAAATAGATCTCTCGAGGTCAGTGTTGCTGACATTTTTTTACAAACCCACTGACTCCCACAGCTATCTGGATTATACCTCCTCCCACCCTACCTCTTGAGTAAATGTTATCCTGTATTCCCAATTCCTCCACCTCCATCGCATCTGCTCCCAAAGGACCAGTTCCGCCACAGAACACACCCGATGTCCTCCTTCTTTAAAGACCGGAACTTCCCCTCCTTTCTGGTTGAAGATGCCCTCCTACGTATCTCATCCATGTCCCGTACCTCCGCCCACGAAGTCCACACCTCCAACTGCAACAAGGTCCTCATCTTCTATCCCACCAACCTCCACATAAATCACATCATCCGCTGACAGTTTCGCCACCTCTAAACGGATCACATCCCTGTCCACTTTCCGCCAAGACCATTCGCTCCGTGACTTTCCTCCCGATGCAGTCTCGTCTACATTGGGGCCAACAGGCACCTACTCGCTGAGCGCTTCAGAGAACATTTCTAGGACATCCGCAACATTCAACCCCAACGCCCCATGACCAAAAACATCATCTACCCCACCCCCCCACCCACTCTCCCGAGGACATGCAGGTCCTGGGCCTCCTCCACCGCCATTCCCTCATCACTCAACGCCTCATCTTCCACCTCGGGACCCTTCAACCCCAGGGCATCAATGTGGTATTCACCAGATTAGTCCTCTTCCCACACCCACCTTATCCGAGTTCCAGCCTTCGAGCTTGGCACCATCTACTGACATGTCCCATCTGTTTACCTTCCTTCCCGCCTATCCGCTCCACTCTCATCTCTGATCTATCACATTTAACCCCACCCCCATCCACCTACAGCACTCTCAGCTAAATTCTTCCCAGACCCAGCCGTCCCGTTTATCTCTCCACCCTCGAGGCTCCCAGCTATAGTCCTGATGAAGGGCTATTGCCCGAAACATAATTTTATTTGCAACTCGGATGCTGCCTGACCTGTGGAGCTTCTTTAGAACCACTCTAATCTTGTTTCTGATCTCCAGCATCTGCACTACCACTTCCGTCCAACTGACCCCGTCCATTGATCTTCAGAGATCACGACTGTCCACTCCATGATCTTTTTGTCCGTCTACACCACACAGAATATTCACTGTTATTGCTTCTTATCCCCAAATTCATTAATAATCTTTGGTCTGGATTCAATTCCATTCAGCATTTTACCTTTCCACCTGATTGATGCATCCCTGCAGTCCCTGGCATTCTTCACCATAGTCAACTGCACGACCAATTGTTGAATCATCAGCAAACTTGTAATTCCTATCTTCTACAACTAAGTCTAAATCAAAGTTTGTGCGAAGATTTGTAGCTCGGGTGTTCGTTGCTGTGGTTCTGTTCGCCGAGCTGGAAGTTTTTGATGCAAACGTTTCGTCCCCTGGCTAGGCGACATCGTCAGTGCTTGGGAGCCTCCTGCGAGGCGCTTCTTTGATGTTTCCTCCGGTATTTATAGTGGTGTGTCCCTGCCGCTTCCGGTTATCAGTTTCAGCTGTCCGCTGTAGTGGTTGGTATATTGAGTCCAGGTCGATGTGAGTGTTGATGGAGTTTGTGGATGAATGCCATGCCTCTAGGAATTCCCTGGCTGTTCTCTGTCTGGCTTGCCCTATGATAGTAGTGTTGTCCCAGTCGAATTCATGTTGCTTGTTGTCTGCGTGTGTGGCTACTAAGGACAGCTGGTCGTGTCGTTTCGTGGCTAGTTGATGTTCATGTCTGCGGATTGTTAGCTGTCTTCCTGTTTGTCCTATATAGTGTTTTGTGCAGTCCTTGCATGGTATTTTGTCCACTACATGAGTTTTGCTCATGTTGGGTATCGGGTCCTTCGTTCTGGTGAGTTGTTGTCTGAGCGTGGCTGTTGGTTTGTGTGCCGTTATGAGTCCTAGGGGTCGCAGTCGTCTGGCTGTCAGTTCTGAGATGCTCCTGATGTATGGTAGTGTGGCTAGTCCTTTTGGTTGTGGTATGTCCTCGTTCCGTGGTCTTTCTCTTAGGCACACTATATAGGACAAACAGGAAGACAGCTAACAATCCGCATACATGAACATCAACTAGCCACGAAACGAAACGAACAGTTATCCTTAGTAGCCACACACGCAGACAACAAGCAACATGAATTCGACTGGGACAACACTACTATCATAGGGCAAGCCTGGCAGAGAACAGCCAGGGAATTCCTAGAGGCATGGCATTCATCCACAAACTCCATCAACAAACACATCGACCTGGACCCAATATACCAACCACTACAGCGGACAGCTGAAACTGACAACCGGAAGCGGCAGGGGCACACCACCATAAATACCGGAGGAAACATCAAAGAAGCGCTTCGCAGGAGGCTCCCAAGCACTGATGATGTCGCCTAGCCAGTGGACGAAACGTTTGCAACAAAAACTTCTAGCTCGGCGAACAGAACCACAGTAAGTCTAAATCATTGGTCTACATCAGAAAACAGTGGCACTCCACTGGAAAAGGCATCCAAACAGAGTTCATCGCTGGTTAAGATCAACAGCTTCAATAACAGCAGAATCGAACTCCTGCTGTCATTTGTAAACTTCCTGGTGACTGTCAGTTGGTCTCCTGAGTGATTACTTGTCGCATATGGGAGTGGTGAATGACCTGTGCGCATTGTGACTGAGCAAGTGAGTTTACACCTCAGCGGGTAATTGAATCCCTTTCTGCAGACACCCCATGGCCCTGACTTCTTGAACTGAGTCAGAGGGCATTCATGGGGGAACCACATTGTCGTGGGTCTGGAGTCACATGTGGACAGGACTCTTTACCGTCGGCAGATTTCCATTTCGAAGGGACATGAATGAATGCGTTTTCTGCATATTAAAGTTATTGTCTCTGTTCCTGAGATTCGGTTCATTTTCTAGATTTTATTCATCGAATTTAAATAACAGCAGCTGCTACGTTCCAGTCTCCAAAGATTACTACACCAATATATCGCCGCTGCATTAATAACTTCCTGCTGCATTTCTCCATTCAAAATGACATTGTCAATTCAGATTATCCCAGATGAAGAGAGAATCGGACGCGTTTTTGTGTGGGAATGGAAGCCATGTATGCTGGATTGGAGTGTTTACTGGAGCAAGAGACTGATGTGGAGACGATGTGAGCAAAAGCTGTTCTTACTGTCAAAGCAACAAAATGCCACTTTGTTAAGGAAAATCTCTTAGAATGCTTTCAATACGTCGACCTCTCACTTAAGGCTCCAGCACGCTTCCTCTGAGCCAATCCTCAGTGTGGGTAAATGCTGCTGCTCAATCTTAATAATGTAATAGATTGAGACCAATATGCCTTCCACCCCGCCTTTGACCAGAAGCACTCACAACATCAGCATTTCACGCACTTGGATATACAGACAAAGTCTATTCCCTGGGGTCGGAGAGTCCAGAACTAGAGAGCATAGGTTTAGGTTGAAAATGGAAAGATATGAAAGAGACCAAAGGGGCTACGCTTTCATACAGAAGGTGATGCATGTATGGAATGAGTTGCCAGAGGAAGTGGTGGAGGCTGGTACAATTGTAACATTTCAAAGGCATTTGGATGGGTATATGAATAGGAAGTGTTTGGAGGGATATGGGCTGGTGCTGGCAGGTGGGACTAGATTGGGTTGGGATATCTGGTCTGCATGGACGGGTTGGACTGAAGAGTCTGTTTCCATGCTGTACATCTCTATAACTCTATGACTCTATGACCGGGCCTTTACCAATCATGTCACTGGTGCCACAGAATAGCTTCACGTGCTCATGTCCACCGCCACTTCCAGTCCCTATACACATCCATCCCCAATAACAAAGGCCTCAAAGCCCTCCGCTTCTTCCTTTCCCACCGAACCAACCAGTACCCATCCGCTGACACCCTCCTTCGACTGACTGAAATGGTCCTCACTCTGAACAACTTCTCTTTCCAATCCTCCCACTTCCTCCAAACCAAAGGAGTAGCCATGGGCACCCGCATAGGCCCCAGCTATGCCTGTCTCTTAGTTGGATATGTGGAACAGTCCATCTTCCGCAGCTACACTGGCACCACCACTCACCTTTTCCTCCGCTACATCGATGACTGTATCGGCGCTGCCTCGTGTTCCCACGAGGAGGTTGAACAGTTCATCCACTTTACTACAACTTACACCCCGAACTCAAATTTACCAGGACCGTCTCAGACTCCTCCCTCCCCTTCCTAGACCTCTCCATTTCTATCTCGGACGACCGACTCAACACGGACGTTTACTATAAACCAACTGACTCCCACAGCTACCTAGATTACACCTCCTCCCACCCTGCCACCTGTAAAAACGCACTCCCATATTCCCAAATCAGTCGCCTTTGCCCCATCTGCTTCCAGGAGGACCAATTCCAATAACAAACAACCCAGATGGCCTCCTTCTTCAAAGACTGCAATTTCCCCTCAGACGTGGTTGACGATGTTTTCCACCGCATCTCCTCCACTTCCCGTTCCTCCACCCTTGAACCCCGCCTCTCCAATCACCACCAGGGCAGAACCCTACTGGTCCTCACCTACCACCCCACCAACCTCCAGATACATCGTATCATCCTTCGTCATTTCCGTCACCTTCAAACAGACCCCACCACCAAGGATATATTCCCCCCACTACTATCAGCGTTCCGAAAAGACCATTCCCTCCGCGACTCCCTCGTCAGCTAAACACTCCCCACCAACCCAACCTCCACTCCCGGCACCTTCCCCTGCAACTGCAAGAAATGCAAAACTTGCGCCCACACCTCCCCCTCATTTCCCTCAGGCCCCACAGGATCCTTCTATATCCATCAGAAATTCACCTGCACCTCCACGCACATCATTTACTGCAGGCGCTACACCCGATGTGGCCTCCTATACATTGGGGAGACAGGCCGCCTACTTGCAGAACGGTTCAAAGAACACCTCTGGGACACCCGCACCAACCAACTCAACCGCCCCCTGGTTGAACACTAACTCCGCTTCGCTCTCCGCCAAGGACATCCAGATCCTTGGGCTCCTCCATCGCCAGACCATGGCAACAGGATGCCTGGAGGAAGAGTGCCTCACCTTCTGCCTAGGAACCCGAGACGCCTGGAGGAAGAGCACCTCATCTTCCGCCTAGGAACCCTACAACCACAAGAGATGAATGCAGATATCTCCAGCTTCCTCATTTCCCCTCCCCCCACCTTTTCTCAGCCCCAACCCTCAGACTCAGCACCAGTTTGGTATTCGCGGCTGTGCCACAAAGTTTGCCTGATTCTGGTTCCAGGAACTGGAGTGATGTGACTGACTGCAGCAATGTGTACTTCCTTGTGTGGGGAAGTTGGCGAAGAAACTGTTATTAACACATAGTTAATAACACATTGTTATTGAAACATTCATTGCACCAATATCCCGCATCATCCCCTGAACCTTTTTTTCCAGAAATCTATCAAACTCAGTCTTCAACATGCAGTATTCGATGGAACCACCACAGCGTCTGGTGATATCGAATTTAAAGATTCAGCTAATTCTGAATTCTCACATGTCCGCAGTCGCTCATGTAATATTCCTGCTGTGTATCTGCTTCTCTTCCTAACGCATCCTCTATCAATGTAATTATTGCTGTTTTTAAACACCGGTCTTTGCATGACACAGTGATGGTTTGAATGTTAAAATATTCTGCATTGTGGCCGCAGTAAGATCGTTCGAATCCGAGTCCCTGCATTTTACTCCTTGTGATTAATGCTGAAGAAACACAGAAAGGAATCAGTTGATTTTACATGAAGGCATTCTCTGAGATTATGTCTTTTTTCCATCATACACCTCTCTCTCTCACACATCTCTGCGAGTCATATATCAGGATCCAGACTCACCATTCTCGGAGAATTCCCTACCTCCCGCAATCTCATACCTCCTTTAAGTTTCCCGTCCCATTTTCCTTACAATCACTTTCACATTCACCTCCTTCAGTCTGTGTTGCTGTGCTCACTGTTACAGGGTGATCATGCCCAAGTCTTACCATCGGGATGTTCAAACTATTTGATCCATTTCGATACCGCAGTTGTGAGCTCAATCCACATGGCGCAGCTTTTACTGACATGGACCAGCGATTATTGAAACATCAGGCTCAGGAAAAGGGCACAGGAAAGCATTGAGGAAAATAAACTTTATTCAAAAAACACCAGTTTCTGTCGACTTTCGCATCATTTATTTCACTTGTTCATTCGGCTCTAGCGAGACTATTGTGTGTAGTTATGCAGGAGAGATTTGCCAGGATGTTGTCTGGCTGAAGAAGAGAGATTGGACAAACTGGAGTTGTTTTTCTTAGAGAAGAGGAGATTGAGAGGTGCATGATTAAGATGTACAAAGTACTGAGGGATATGAATAGCGTAGACTGAAATACATGTTTCGCTTTGATGGAGATTTCAATCATGAGAGGCCATCAATTTAAGATCAGAGGCGGAAAGATTAGAGTGAATGCGTGGAAAAAGTTTTCAAACAGTGGGTGGTTGAAATGGGGAGCTCAGTGTATGCAAGGGTCGGAGAGGCAGAAATCCACATAACTTTCCGAAGTATTCAAATGTGAATTTATAATGCCAAGACATACAAGGATGTGGGTCAAGTGATTTGAAAAGGAGTTAGGATAGTTAAGCAATTGTTATTGAGCAATACAGATACTCCGTTCCAAGTGCGGATTATTGATACCTGTCCTTCCATTCTCGAAGGGACATGTCACAGGAAGAACTGTGCTGTCTGAATCAGCGTGGGGGAGCACTACTGCTCCCGGGTAGACAGGGTGACAGTGACAATGCAAACACGTAACTTCTCAAGCTGCACCTGGTGCTGTTGTTGAAATGAAAATCATTTGGTACTTTTGCTCCGTAGTGAGGTGTTTACTTATAACAGGTAGGTCAGGAAGATATACATTCTACTGCCCTTTCCCCATTGGCCCACACCACTGAATACCGGCACTATGCAGGAGAATTGCTCTCTGTCGTCCAATCCTCCTTGACCCCCAGCACTTCCCCATTTGGCATTATTACACGAAATCCCAGAAGGTTTAATGCTGTTCGGTTACGATGTCTCCCCTCACTGTGTAAGGTTCCACTGATTTATCTGCCCATCACTCAATTTATCAAACTGCATTTCCTGCTCAGAATGTGGTCTCATCGAGTCTGTGGAGAGAAAAAACAAAGCGGGTGACAAACATAAGTACACCTACATTCTGTCGGCAAGCAAACTAAGACCCTGAGCTTCCAGGTTCCTGTCACTGCAACATCCCACTGTGTTCCCATGCCTCCATGTCAGTTTGGTCTGCTGCAGCGCTCCCGCATAGCACAGCGCGAGTTGGAAGAGCAGCACGTCATTTCCTACTGAGAGACCGTGCAATCTTCAGCACCCAACATCGAGTTCAATCATTTTAGGCCCTGCTCCACCCACACATACCATTTGTTCCAAAGGTAGATCGTTTGGCTCGAAAATCTCTCCTCAGATCCACTGGACCTGCAGATTTTGTTCAGATATTTCTGCTTTTCTTTGGATAATTTGTTCTGTTCTGATCGCCAGCCTTCAGGAAACGTGTGTTTGCACGGGAGGGTAGTCAGAGGAGATTTACCATGGTGGTGTCCGAGCTCGACCATTCCCCCTGCGAAGATAAGCGAAAGTGAGGGCTGCAGGTGCTGGAGCTCAGAGTCAAAAGTGTAGTACTGGAAGAGCACAGCACGTCAGACAGCATCAGCGGAGCAGGAGAATCGATGCTTCGGGCACAAGCCACTGCCATTCCATTACCAGCCTATGCCTGGAGGAAGAACGTCTTTTATTCCACCTTAGAACCCTACAACCACATGGGATTAATGTGTATTTCAATAGCTTCCTCATTTCACCTCCCCCCACATTATCCCAGTCCAAAGCCTCCAACTCGGCACTGCTCTCTGGACCCGGCCAACAATCCACCTCTGAACTACCACCTTCTCCCTCACCTTCATCCACCTATCTCTCTCCCAGCTCCCTGACCACCAACCCATTCCCCTCCCTCAATCCTGACTCATAAGTCTCATTCCTGACGAATGGCTTATGCCCGAAACATCGATTCTCCTGCTTCTCGGATGCTGCCTGACCGGCTGTGCTTTTTTTTAAAGCACTACACTCTCGTCACAGCAAAGATAGATAAGCTCGATTGGGGCTCTTAATCTGAGACCGGAGAAATCTGACAGAGGAATTGATTAACGTACACAGAAAGCGAATAGATATGTGTGACAGGAATAAAATTCTAATGGGAAGGATTAATAACCAGGGATATAGATGAAACGCTAGAGAGAGGATGTTCAGAGAAGATTTAGGAAGAACGTTTGCATCCTGAGAGTGTTGTTTGTCTAGAACTCACTGTGTGAACATATGGTAAATCTAAGTGTCTTCAGAACACTTCAGGAGTATTTAGCCGAACACTTGACGAGCTAGAGCATGTACGGGTAAGGATCAGGTACAGGAATTGGGGCGAGGATAAATAGATGTTTGATGACTTGAACACCGTAACGTTGGGTGCAGTAAAATGTAGGCTAGCTCACCTCAGTGGCACAATGAAAGTCGTGTTGGACTTCTACTGCATTGTTAAGATTGTGATTCAAAGTTTGTGGGTTTGAGTCAAAGCAGAATCGGAGTTTAGTTCAGATTTCAGCTGAATCAATCATTGTTCTGCTGATTCATCATCAGTTTCCATCGTCTGGAGTTCTCGTCCCTGCTACTGACCAGAAAAGATTCCTCACCTTCTTGGTGGTGAGTTTTGAGGGAATCGCATCATTTGAAACATGATCAGTCCAGAATACGCTGATCATTCACAAAACCAACTGCTGAAGCCCACTGCCTCTCAACACATTTCCCTCCCACGGTTGCACAGAGTTTTTCGGTTTAATCAGTGTCTCTTTCCCTTTGGACGACAGGTTGATGTGTATGGGCTGGGAAAAGACATTGACGTGTTCGGTCAGCCATCATGATATCAAATGACGCGGTAGCGCTTGCGGGTGAAATGGCCCCACTTATTCCTCTCCGTCCGTGCTGTTTCTGACAGAGGGTTTTAAGCAATAACATGATGTGGACCCTGTGAATCTACACCACGGAATACCAAGGTCCTCCCCTTTAACCCACTGCTCTCACAGCTGGAATACACAGCTCCTGTTGTAGCTTTAGATCAGACAGTGGAGAATTCTCCCAGGCACTCTGTCAGACTGCATGTTCCTTCACACAGGTTTCCAACTGGGCACATGGAGCGAACAGCCGTGTGGATATTGGGGATTCAGGGACAGATTTCCCCTTTGCCTGGCTAGAGTTCTGGCCACGGTAATACTAATGAATTTCGGGCATTCTGGATCTTACTCTGGATTTCTATCACTTGACAATTTAAACTGAAATTCAATTTACTCTTGCATAACATTCTGATATCTTCAGTATTCATGAAAACTGTGCAAGATGTCCTTGGATGTAACCATGCTGAATATTGATGATGAGTGCAGTATATTTCTTGTTGTTTGTAGGAACATGCAGAAGGAAGATAGTGAAGTGTCGTTGAATCGAATTCTGTGCCAAATTGAAGCCGACCGAATGAGAAGTCCTGTGACAGCGATAATTTAACATTGTCTGTAAACAACGCAACGACCCACAGAAACCCAGATTTCAATCAAGTCTATTTTGCACAACGTTTTTCAATGTCCCATTTCCTGAACCTGATGCTCGAAAAGTCACAGGCCCATATCAGTTCCTCCTCCTCTGCCTTAGCTTTAATTTCAGAACCACAGCAAAAGTAGAACAGGCGGGTCGAAGGTCCCAGAGGTACGATTAGGGCACGCTATGGGCTTGCTGCCGGCGGCTCCAGTGGAGCAACTGATCAGCGCTCGGTCCTTAACAGCGTGTAAAAATGCCGCAGTTATAATTGCAGTCGTTATCTAAAGCTGGTTTTACTTACGTTAATCGGGAATTATTGGAGCATTAGCCTGAAGCATAGTTGGAGAATAATGTCGAATAAAGCAGCATCTATTCTTAAACTCCAGTTTCTGATTTGGGAAAGATATCAATTGTTAACCGTAAAACTGCACATATTCCCCATGTAATTATCCATCTATGGATCGAGAAACAGAGATGATATATGAGCTTGATGACCTTTTTCAAATCTCTAACACTGCACTGGATTATATTCTTGAAAAGGCTCTTAAACTCGTTTCATATAATCCTGTTTGCTGCAAACTTACACAGCTCATTAAACCGTTCGCAAGGAATTAGATTTATTTCTTTGGGTAGAATGAATGTTGTCACCGAATCTGATAAAGTCATGACAAATAGTTTTGATGCTGTGTGGAACAAAGGGTTAAAGTGGAATAAGGATGAGTCTTGTCGCTGGATTTTTCGGACGGCGATGAGTGAGTATTAAAAGGAATCAGTCCCGTTCCTGGTCATAGTGACCAAATGTTCAAGGCAACAGATTGCAATGATAATGATGCTTGACATCGACATGTCCATTCCTACTCACTAGACTCACTATTGTATTACAGATCATGTGAGCGGAGGAGATGATGATCCTTATGGTAACCTGAGACAGTGCGACAAGTAATCCCACGTTGTTAGTCTCACTCTATACCATAAATCAGTTAGCCAATGGACTGAGCTAATTGGCTTCCATTTAATGCAAAGCTAAAACAAACAGCTCAGTACATTAACAATCTGTAGTAGTTCACGGAGAACCAGCTGCTGCACTTTTCAACACCACCAGATCTTCTTACACTTAACATGTTCAGATGCAGGTATTTAGCAATTTCTTTCCGATGAACGCTGAACAATTCTGAGTGCGTCCATTTTGCCTCCCCATTCAGGCAGCTCAGAATCCCTGTCCCTGTTAAATTCGTTCCTTGTGTGCCTGCACGTGGCCTTTCAAATATGCTGGAATCATCTTCTAACATGTTTTCTTTTGCTGAAAAATCATCTCCGATTTCAATAACTCAGAATAAAAAGATAACTGCTGTAAACTTCTTTGTCGTTCCTCACTGATATTGAAGCTTTAACCTTTAGTTATACATTCACCTGAACGAGGGAATTTCCCTCTTATTTATCCTTTCCAACCTCACATTAGCTGGAAAAGCTCCATTAGGACACAAATCAGTCATTCTTGACTTGTGTCGCGTGATTCTTCGTCTATTCCATCATCGAATTAAATCCCTTCTTTTCTTTTCTCGTGGCATTATCTCCCAGTAAACCTCATTTCCGTCATCTCTAACGATTTAGTATCAAGGGAACTCTGGCCATATCCTTTTTAACTATATTCCACACCCCAACCCCCGTCTATTTCGTCCTGAGAAATGATGCTGGGTCTAATTCAACTCATTAAAACTTACCACTATGCTACGCAGTCTCATTACTGGCATAAGAAAGGTGTGGGCTATTTTATTTGCAGCTGAATCGCATGGCTGCAGCAACATTGGGTCAAATCGCAGTCACACAGGTGACTGTTGTTCTCATTTTTATATCTTCTCAACGGGTGTTGAAGTAACACAGTGAGGAATCAATTAACATTGCAACATACATAACAGGGTGTGTTAAATCTAAGGTTATGAGAATAGGGCAATTTTAATTAACATAGACCAGAGATTCTTCGAATCTCAGGCACATGAGATTGACAAAGAGCGATGTTGAGCGAAATAGACTGTCTTGGCAAATGGCATTGTTATGAAGTTGTGGTGTAATATACTTTTAATGGTGCTGAAATGTCTTTCTAGCACAAGGTAACAACATAACATTAGGTCGAAACAACTAACAGATGTGTTACATAGATACAAAAACAAATTCGAATTTGGCCAATCACTTTCAATTATGCCCCAATCAAGTTTGAATGTGGTATTTTTACAATGTTAAAACCAATGAAACGGTCCGAGGTTTTGTGAGACAAATATCGGCCATTTTGAACAGCTACCCAGAGCGACAAAGAACAGCAAAGAGAGCAGATAAAAGATCAACAGATGTAGGATGTTAGTAAAATCTCCAAGAGTGCCTATCTGGAGAAATAGATTGCATAAAAAAGAAGCATCAACACCGACCTGGAGGAAAAAATCTACAGAGAAAGATACGAAGAGAAGATTCGACAACAAGCACGTTTGTAAATTGATTTTTTTTGTAAATGTTAATGGGGTCGGGGTTGGGGAAGGTGTTGTAGAGCACAAGGTTTAGAGAAATGAGTTGTAAGTAGTTATAAGTTGATTATTCTCTGTCAAATGTTAAAAAAACAATAAAGTTGTTATTTTTAACTATAAATTGTGATTTTTGGAATAATCCTTTGCCTCTTGAATTTTAACAGAATACAGTACGGGGTGAATCATTTCTGTTTTGTCGGTTTACATTTGCAGAGGGGTTTACCCCGTCACGTAACACCAATTTCTGTGGTTGCTTTGTTGTTTCGCTCATTTGTGAATTTTGCCACATTTACGATTTTGAAGTTGTCCCCTCTACACAAAAGGTCCGTGTTTTTGCACCATTGTACAAAAGGTGCTGTGTGTCTAAGCGTCAGGGCTCCCTACAATGACATCCGACGCTGTTTTAACCTATCTATCCTGATATCGACCCATGGAAACAGCACTGCGCAGTCTCCTCCAGTCTGGAAAACAATCCCTTCACAGGTAATGCTACATCCCGCTCTCAAGCGGCTTTTCATTCCATCGCTTTCAATTCCTCACAGAATCCGTTTCAACAGAATTTGTCCCTGAGTCATTTGTTTGTGTTCAAATCCTGTGAGCAGAGGGTCACAATTGGAGAGTGCTGAGCCCATAACCCAGATGGCTGACCATACTCTGTGAACTGTACTCTGCCGTTCATCATTTCACTAACAGCAGGTAGATGTGTCTATTCTCTGCAAATTTTCACGCCTGTTTTAAGAAGCAAGGTAAACATTTCCTGGGAGCTGCTTTTGTTGTCACACAGACAACAACAACAGCACTAGTCGAGATTGTCTGCACTCCGACATCCGTTTTCTTTCCAGGGGTGTAAAGATGATGGTCTGAGACGATTTCTTCTGTTCCCTGTCACTCTGGGATGATGCGAGCTGTGAAATTTATTCTCTGAGCTTGGGGTAACGTGATAAAGCTTATACATATCAGGTGCAGTGTGCCTGAGCGACAGAATATGCTGCAGTAACATCC
>NC_057717.1:33884874-33944491 GCF_004010195.1 Chiloscyllium plagiosum
ATTTCCCAGCATTTTGCTTCCAGTGCAGCTTGTTTCTATAGTGTAGTGGTTGTCACATGCGCCTCACCCACGAAAGGTCCCCAGTTTGAAACTGGGCAGAAACAGCCCTGGCGAAACGTTGTTAAGTGTTTCTCCAACCTGCTTCTGGACATATGCCATTCTGTTTCAGAGTCTAGTTCCCGCGTTCTAATCCTTCCACAAAAAACAGTAACACATTTGCATTCCTTGCGCAGATGGCCCATTTCAAAGCCAAGGAGAAATTTGATGTGCTGGTGTCACGGTTCACCATGGATTCCGAATGTAGCCCCTATGTCAAATGTACCCCCAAGTACTCTCTGACAGGCCTCATTTGGAAGCTGTCTGCCGTTAATCAACGTGCGAGAATTAGCACCAGAAGTCCTGAATCATGTTTTTGCACGTTAGCGGCTCATTCTGTCAGCAACAGCAATGAATGAATTTACACTCTCAGAGGAACCTCTGGACATGTGCTGTCATAGCGTCACTAATATTAAGGTGTGCCCCGAGATCTAAGCCATGTTGGAAGTGGGAATTCGGAAATAACAGCCAGGCTACCGAATGCCATTGCATCCATTTGGTTTTCTAAATCATAGCTAAGCAGGAAAATGTAAACGGGGATGGGGAGAGGAGGGGGAAGCGGGATAGAAAATGAGGCAGTTGCAGCTCTGGTGAAACTCCTTATTTATGATTCACTCAACAACAAGAGATGTGAAGGTGACTCAGGCGTGAGATCCCTTCACATCGAGAACAAAAAGCACTCAAGTGCAGTTAGCACCTCTTTGACATCTTGTGGGGTGGGAGGATGGGGTAATCTCCTTTTGACTTCTGTAAATATGTTCAGAAACTGCCTTTTGCATTGACGTGAACAGAAACTGCATCTCTAATAAGCACCACGGAATTTTGTGAAATTTACTGAGTCGCTTCCCATCGATTCCCACACAGGTTTCCAACTCAGTTCGCAGCCAGGTCGCTCATGTCCCGGTGGAGACATCTCTGCAGCAAGTTGCATGGTTAATGCAACAGACAAGGAAAGTGCCAACTCGTACTGGCATCGAGGTATGAGCATGCTGACATTGTGATCTGTCTTCTCGGATTGTACTGCTACCGCGGCTTTTCAGGTAGAGAACATTCTTTGTGACGCTTATTCTGCCAAACAGACACAGTGACAAACTATGCTGCACGGTATGATGTGGAACACGGCCTGCTCAGCTTTGTGCATTTTCCCTGTAGTCCGGTGTGTTTCGTGTTCCGTGTAAATGTGAAAGTTGATCTGTTTCGACCAATGGGCGAAATCATTTACTAAAGCAAGAATCGACATTCCAGTAATGTCACGGTTATTTTATCAAATTATGACGGAACATACATTCTCACACTCGCATATACATTTGTTGCTGAAAAGAGTCTCCGAAGATAGATTCAACTTTCCATTGAATTTTGTGTGGTTTGATGGGCTACCTTTATCTGTTGCGAAATTGACCTTGTAGTCGGGCATATCCCAGCTGCGATGCGAGCAGGACAGGGATCACGGAGCACAATTGCACAAAAAATATATGAAAATAGACGGCACACTTTCGGGTGTTACCATGGCCGAGCGGTCTAAGGCGCTGGAACGAGGTCGCAGTCTCTAAGGGGACGTCGCTTCCAATCCCACGAGTGCCCTTTCTCTGGACCAACAACAAAGCTGCAGCGTGTTTCAGTGCTGTGTTCAAAGCAAACAATAAACCCCGAACTGGTGCGTTTGCTACTTGGAAAATTAACTGCGGTGTGGGAGAGTGCAGACTCTCAAAGGATCAGTGTCCATGTTGTCATGATCGTGTTCGCTGCCCACATGATAAATCATAGGCTCAAGCATCTCTACTACTGCTGTTTTGTTCCAGACAAGTTGAGTTTTCACTGGAACCGAAGAGAGACTGTTATCTCATCGCTGTCGTGAAACAAAGTTCGACGGTGACTCGACACACCATTATTTTCTGTTTTGGCGAATGAGAAAATAATTCCAATGAATTTCAATGTCATATGTTCTTAAATTTCTCCCATTTCCTTCGTTTCTCTCCTGGAGACGGCGGAAGGGAAAGGTAATCTAATCGAGAATGTGGTTAGTGAAATTCACTTTTTATGGCCCATTCTCTTTGTGTTGTTTCTTTCTCTCTTTTCAGCACTTTCTGGGTCGTGGCGGTGCACTAAGGCTCCAGGATGTTTGCAAGAACAGTCTGGAATTCACCTGCTGTCAGCTGTAAGATTAGTATATGGCTCACGCACCTGGTTGTGCCAGCCAGAACCTACCCTCGCCTTTCCTGACCCTCTTCGCTCCTCGATATCAACTACCCATTCATCCTCCACCCATTCTCTGGTGGGTGCTGTTGTCAGGTCGTTTTGTCGATCAATTTCAGTGTCCATCTTCCACCCCCCAGAACCAGCATCAACATATCCTCCGTTCATGGACTCACATCTCGAGCTCAAATCCCCACTAACCATGACTGGCAGATACGTAGTCAGACCACAGGGTGTTGCAACAGACGTGCAACTCAGCGCATAGGAGGCCGCACTGGCCTGAAAAGGCCCTTTATAATTAAGAATACGTGGCACCTCAAAGATCTCACAACCATGATGGGGCGTGTCGCACAACCAACAATACATTTCACACCCTTTGGGCAAAACACAGACCCCTTAGTAGAGCTTACACTGATTGGACAGGGCGAGTTTTGTGCGCGCTATTCCCCCGCATTACTACAACCTACTTTTACAAAACAAGGCACAGACGCTGCCTCCTCCTCCGAGAGCCAACTGATATTAGCTGATCTCCCACAATCACTGTGGGCACAGCAATAGAACCATGCAGGCCAGCTATTGTCCTCCCAAACACATACAGTTACTCTCAGACAGGGAGCAATGCTGCCATCAACACAACACCCGTATCACCCGCAGCAGTATTGGGAATCAAACCAGTTATTGAATCACCTTTTCAACAAGGAATCCTGTGCCCACAACCAGCCCATGCATCACTCCCTTCTTACCTATCCCGAAGCTTGGAAGACCATGAAAATAGTGTTCTGAGCAAGATCTTAGGGCTGTTAATGCCATTGTTGTTCCCACTAGTCCCGGACACAAATGCTAACCTGACCAATATCCCCGCCTCCTCCAGTTGATATTCTTGTAATCGACCTTTGCTCAGCCTCATTCTCCATTAAGTTGCCCCCTGAAACTTTATGTTTTTAGATCTGGCGGCTGCCAAAATACAT
Organism: Chiloscyllium plagiosum; assembly: GCF_004010195.1. Taxonomy (NCBI): domain Eukaryota; kingdom Metazoa; phylum Chordata; class Chondrichthyes; order Orectolobiformes; family Hemiscylliidae; genus Chiloscyllium; species Chiloscyllium plagiosum. Next base: position 33,888,132 of record NC_057717.1, read on the forward strand.
AGGCCGGTTTTTCCTAAGGGTATTCGGAGAGTCCCAAAGTTTATGCTATTGCAGTTTTCCTCACCCTGTCTATCCATCACCGACCAGGCCACAGCACCTTCCTCCAATTTGCGGATGGCCTGCTATTGGCTTCCACCTCCGCTACTACATGCAGGCAGTTTACGGTGGCCTTGCTCTACAGTCTGGCACAGGATGGGCCTAGGGTGTCTATCAAGAAAATGCATATGTTTCAGCAAAATGTCTAATATCTGGGGTGCAATCTTTCCTATGGCCTCAGAGCACTGTCCACGGAGCAATTGGCTGTCATCGCCCAGATTCCCCTACCTGCCAAAAACAGGCAGCTGCAAGTGTTTCTGAGGCTGGTAAACTACTGCAGGCCCTGGATTCCTGTCCATTGTGCTATTGATGAACCACTGTGGGAGGCAACTTCCCCTAAACAGCCAGCCAAAGTGAAGTGGACACCCGAAATTTAACGTGCATTCACTGAACTGAAGCAACAACTAATCTCCACTCCTGCTCTGGGAGTCCCAGATTACTCACAGGCCTTCTATCTTTATGTAATCAAGTCAGAAGGGTTCGCGTCTGGCATTTTAACACAGCTTCATGGGGATCTCCGTCACCCTGTTGCCTTGTATAATGCTTAGTTACGAGAATGCCGCATGTTTGTGCATGGTGGAAGCAGTCACGTAACAGTGGATAAGGCCATCTCCATTGTGCTAGATCACCCGTGTACTGTTTTGGTTTCACTGTCACTCTCCCTGCTGATAATGCAGCAGCAATCCAACTCAGAGAACTGGTCATGAGGTCGCTTTATGATCTAGGCAAGCCGCCACGCCAGAAGAAAGGGCCGCATGGGCCCGCATTGGTGCCATACAATCACTGTTCTTACAGGTTCTTACGTACCCCTGCATCATTTAACTGAAAGTCCACCTGCACTTACTCGCCCTGGTGGTACACGGAATCGGGCACACAGGCAAGATGCTGTCAGCCATTCCTGGTATGCAGCGGGAGTCGCTGCAGCTGCTCAAGCTCTGCTGTCACAGTGCCTCATCTGTCTGCTGAAAAATTCAGGGAAGCGGATGGCCAAAAGTGACTACATGCCAGTTCCTGAGGGTCCATTCACCCTCCTTCTAATTGACCTTGTCCACGTGCCTCAGAAGAAGGAATAAAAATTTGTCCTGGTTATTGTCGACATGTTTTCAAAATGGGTAGAGTAACTTCCCATCAAAAAAAAAATGACGCCAGAGCAGTGGTAAAGTGTATCCTGCAGGACGTTATTACAAGAGTTTTATATCCCAGGGCGCATAGAAACATAGGGGGGATGGTGCCCATTTCTCCGCGAAGCTCATTACTGCTGACTGTGACGCCCTTGGGCTACCCTGGAGATACCACATTCTGTACCACCCCCAGTCATTAAGAATAGTGTAGCGAATGAACAGCACCCTCAAAACCACCCTCCCCAAAAGCACTCGGGACACAGTACTGGTTTGGCCTGATGGCCGGCCACTGGTACTTCACACAGTAAGTGGACAGGGAAACCTAACGACGGAAATTACACAATTTGAAGTGCTAATGGAACGATCCATGCCCACAGCCACCGGACCCCCAAAACTAGCCAATGACAGAGCGCTACTCTTAACACAGGAAACTCTCTTGGATTACGTTCAAGCCATTAGTAGAAGGATCACTGTAAACCAAGATTTGCTAAAAGCTGTGATGAACTTGAGTGCTACTTATCCTCCTGATGGTGGAAACTAAATAAAGATTCGTGCACCTTGTGTCTTTCACTGTGTCTCAAACCTGCACACATCACAACATGGGTGCTGAGGAAAGAATAAGCACTACCGCAGTTAGACAATAGTGTGGGGGTACAAACTAAAGCAAACAAAAATAAAGCTGTCGTATCCACACCACAGCAGGAACCACTTCAGTCGTTTAAACTGGGCACTATATAATGAGACCGTCCCTACCGAAAGATTCTCTCTTCCCGAGATGGAAAGGACCACTCTTGGTCTGTCTCACGACCACGACAGCTGTCACGCTCTCAGGGAGACCAGAATGCGACCCAGTGAAAGAGGGTCCGCCTCCACAGAAGGACAACAAAGCAGAAGAGGATACAGTTCCAGACACCATAGAGGGATCCAACTGCTCGCTGCAACCATTGTAATCATCACTCTTGGTCTGACCTGCCCACCACCACTGACCTGTAACAGGGCACACAGAACAGGGCACTTAATCCACCTTGAGCCGTGGGTGAACATTTTCCTTGACATGACCCACATTTGTGCCCAAAGGTAAACCAGAGCAGCTGCTGGGTCTGTGCCCATGTACCTGAACATTCCCACGGGGGCATTCCCCACGGCACTGTCCCTTTTAACACCGCAGAGATGGCAGAATTGTGGCTGAAACTGGACAGGTCCCAGGGGTCACAACGCTCAGTCTGCTAACCTGACCGGCCATTTTCACAGGATGGTTCTACGCAGCCCAGAACCTCTCACATGTACACCCAAACTTGACCATCACTGACACCACCGCACGGGGTTCACGCAGAGAAACCATGTGCCTAACAGGATGCCAGCCATCCACATGGGTGGCTGGGTGGAGCTGATGCACTAGCTCACTGGTCTTGACCCCTGCAGCAGTCTGGTCTGTAGCAGAGTGTAGCATCCTGGATTTACTTGGCCACAACATGTCTGCCCACAATTCCATTTTCAATAATATTTGGACAGGATCCCAAACCCACCACCTAAGAACATACAATGATACTTATTTTGTCTGCAACCACAAGGCATACCCCGGCTGGCGTTGTCATGGGCTAGCACGTGGTATGTGGGACCACTCCATTACCACTCCAAGCTGTCTCCCTTCCAGAAGCTTATTCCCACAGAAAACGCGGCCTCACTGCCCTAGACGTGATAGCCCCGCCCCCCCCCCCCCACCGTTTTTGTGTCACTTACGAAACCCTGCGCCTCGACATCGAGGCACATCAGGTGGCCACCACGCTGGAGGAGATAACATGCTACGGCTGAAGTGCTTGCCCAGCTGAATCCAGAGGTTGTCGCCATTCGTACTGTCGCCCTACAAAACAGAATGGCCCTGGAATACTAGCTGGCCACAAAAGGGGCACTAGCGTCTTCATTGGCACAGACTGCTGTACCTACATCCCTGACCCCAGCGAAAATATAACGGACCTGACACACCGCTTTCCACAGGCTGCTGCTGTCTCAAATGAACCGGAGTCCCACTGGGAACTGTGGACCTGGGCAACCTCCTGGCTTCGCTCACGGGGCACTGAATTTCTGGAGGAACTGATATTCCGTAATGCAGTTGTGGGTACCATTATCCTGGTCATGGGCCTCCGTATGTGCTACTGCTGGTTTTGTACAGCACTGTTACCCCTGCCCTCCTCACAACCCAGCTTGTACAAGTTCACTGGAGTGAGATCCCCTCCCCTGACACAAATTACCCTTGGTCAGATTTAGACACTGACTACTACCTCTCTGACATCAAAGCCCCACCACCTGATAGCCTCCCCGGTCCGGGCTACTTTTCATTTCTTCAACATGGTCTTAACAAAAGAAGGGCGAACTTTGGGAGAAAATCTGCTACACTGCGCACCATAGCATAACCACATAAAAACACAGAAGTATGTCGGTGAAACAGAGAAATCATGCCTGCCAACACACACAGAACACACCCACAATGCCTCTGTCTTGACCAAAGAGGCGAATATAGAATCCAGACATTCTAATCTACTCCCAGACCAGATAGTACACTTCTCAAACAGCCTTCACAGTAAGCTCATAGCCTCGATCATCACTTTAGTCCTAATACCCTAAGCACAAGCTCGTTTCCCATATAAACCGATGGCGCATAAACAAAGAGGTAGACTTTGCTCCCAGGAGGAACACAGTGGACAGAACTGAAAGCCACGAAAATGAACATTTACACATACTCGTGCAGACAGGAAATACTCGAGAAGACATTCTCACCTATTCAAGGAGATGGCTGGAATATCCAGTGTCAATTACAAATGAATTATTCCTGGCAGACGTTTGTTTAAATCGCTATACAATTTTCACCACTGTACTGTTGTTGCTTTACAATTATCACCTTTGTGATGTACCCCTATGAAATCGGTCTGCACTCACTACTTATGGGAGAACATTCTGGCAATCTGTGCGGAGAATCAATTCTGTGTCAGCCTGGTCAATTTCTTTTCCACAATGTCAATTTGCCAGCTTCGTATCTGGTCTCTGATCCATTGGAATGAATTTCTCTGACACCACGTGTTCGTGAATTTCTTATGTTTTTACCCTGTTATCAGTCTCCCGTGTGGAATCTCGCTGAAAACCATATACAGTACATTATTTTCACTCCCCTCATTTAAAAATCTGATCACTTCCTCAAAACATTCAATCAGATTTGTTAGACATCACCTTCTAGGACAAAACCCATGCTGATTCCTTCATCAAACCTTGCATGGACAAGTCGCAATTAATTCTCTCCTTCAGAGGTTTCCCGATCACTCCTGTGAGATTCACTTCGCTGTAATTCCCTGCTTTGCTTCTATCTGTCTTGTTAAAAAATGGAACCCCATTAGTAGTCCCGCAGTCCTCGACCAACTCCCCTTTGGCCAAAGAGGAAAGTGAAACATTGGTCCGAACCTCTTAAATTGCTCCTTTGTCTCACAGAGCAACGTGAGATACAAGTTCACTCTGAGCTGGGAGTTTGTCCACGTTTAAGACTCTCAAAACCTCCAGTATTGTCTCAGCCCCTATATGAAACTGATCAAGAACCTCTCAGTGCATCTTCCTGCATTCTATACAGATGTCTTCCCACAACAGGACTGTTTGCGAGCTGAATGTGTAAAGGGATTCATCCAGTTATCCTGTTTACAACTATACTCAACTGCACTGTCACACTGGAGGGAACACATTCACGTATTTTAACTGGAAGACCCTGTTTTCAGCCTTTGCGCCTATAAACCCTTTATCTCTGATACCCAATGGCACATTATTACAGTGAGAAAGCGTTTAAACGTTCTCTATCTGTAATAAAAACAGTCACTTGATTACACATCCTGCGTGGACTCCAATCCGTTCACATCTGAAATGAGGGATGTTTTTCTCTCTGCTGTTCATCACATCCAGGAGAGAACTACGGCAGAAATGATTGCTGTCTTCATTAACCTAAGACGTTGATGCCGATGGCTCACCTTGTAATGGGAACTACCCACAAGAGAACTTTTCAACAGGGACACAGTTCTGTACTCTGTGCAGGGGATCATTGCACAAGCACAGTATCAATCTTCGACCAGGCCATGCACAGTCATTCTTCCTCGAACATTCACAGTATCCGACTCTAACCAGACCAAAACCAGATGGTGCTGGAAAAACTCAGCAGGTTGAGCAGCATCTAAAAAGAAAATCAGAGTTAACATCTCGTTTCCAGTGACCATTCCGCAGAACTAACAATAGCTTGGAAAATGTTACTCTATCTGCAGAAGATATAGTGGGGGTTGGGAGAGGGAAAGGAGTAAACGATAAGTAGGGATAGAGTTTAAATAGAGAGAAGAACAGTTGGAGAAAGGCGTGGATGATGATCTGGCTAGCAGGGTGAATAGTTGTTAATGGAGATTGCTAGTAGTGAACCATATGTGGTGTGTTACGGCAGGCTATGTGACAACAAGGCTTGGCATGTGGAATAGGGGGATAGGACTTGGGAGAGTACAGACTCTAAAAGAATTGAAATTGATATGTGGTCTGCAGGGCTGCAGACCCCTCAAATAGAAACTGAGGTGGTGTTCTTCCAGAATGCCCTGAAATTCGCTGGAACACTTCTTGAAGACAGAACCTGGATGTTCTGCAGTGTGTTCACCCAGTCCAAACTTCGTTTCCCAAGATAGTGGAAGCCACATTGCGAGCAGTGATTGTAGTAGAGTGGATTGCGTGAAGTGCAGTTCATGTGTTGATTCACCTAGAGGATCCCTAACTATGAGATCATTAATTATTCCTGTTCCTTTACACAGTAGCAGATCGAGGATTGCTTTCTCCCTCATCGGTCTGTTTGGGCCATTGGAATCAAATCAGGGAAGACGTCAATGGACAGGTGAGGAGAGAAAAGAAGCAATAGGTGATATTATTAGAGAAACCTAACAAAAAAGCTTCATCTGAATGCTCGTCATATTTATAACATGGTTGAAGAGTTAATGGCACAACTAAATACGAATGAAAATGATTTAAAAGCCATTAGAGAGATACGGTTGAAGGATGGCCACGACTGTGAGTTAAATGTCCAGGAGTACGAGACTATTTGCAAGGTCAGACAGCAGTGTAAAGAAGGTGGTGTCTCTCTGTTATTCAAGGCCGAAATCAGGGCAGTGTGGAGAGACAATATATATTCTATGGAGAATGGGTTTGAATTAATTTCCGTGGAACGTAGAAATTCTAAGAAGAAAAAGTCACTGATAGGTGCAGTCTATAGGCCAGCAAATAATAACATCACACTAGTGAATGCAATAAACAAATAAATAAGCAATGCCTTTTATCATTAGGGATTTTAATCAACATGTAGCTTGGTCAAACCAGCTCAGTCACAGTGCTTTTGAGGAGGAGTTCGTTGAGAGTACTAGTGATAGTCTTCTTGAACAATATGCAATCCAACCGACGAGGGAGAAAGCAATCCTCGATCTGCTACTGTGTAAAGGAACAGGAATAATTAATGATCTCATAGTTAGGGATCCTCTTGGAACGAGTGATCACAGTATGGCAGAACTTAGAATTCAGATGGGGAGTGTGAAGAGAAGATCCAATACCAGGGTCCTGTGCATGTACAGGGGCACAACAATAGAACGAGAGTGCACCTGGCTAAAGTAGACTGGAAGCAAAGGTTAGACAGTGGGACAGATATCGAGCAGTGGAGGACTCCCTAAAACGATGATTTTGTAGAAGTGCTCATCAATAAGTATATTCAAGTGAAATGGAAGGACTGTAAGAAAAGGGATAATCTGCCCTGTGTGTCTTAGGAAATAAGGGAGGCTATCAAAGTGAAAGAGAAGGCATACCAAGTGACCAAGAACAGCATGAAATTGGAAGATTGGGATTACTTTAAAGATAAACATGAGGAGAAAAACGAACTAGTACAGAATACAAAGATGGATAGCAAAAGTTTTTATAAAAATATAAAACGAAAAAAGAGTGGCTAAAGTAAAGGTTGGTCCTTTCGATGATGAGAAGGGACATTTAGTTATGCGATGTGATGAAATGACCGAGTCATTGAACAGGTATTTTGTGTCAGTCTTCACAGTGGAGGATACTAATAACATGTCAGTAAGTGGCAAAGAGACAAATGTAGGTGAGGACCTGAAAACAAACATTATTACGGAAGAGGTAGTGTCAGGCAAACTAATGGAGCTGAGGATGGACAAGTCTCCTGGCCGTGAGGGAATGCATCTTAGGGTATTAAAGGAGATGGTGGGAGAAACAGCAAGTTCAATTTTCAAATTCACTAGACTGCGTGGCAGTCCCAGCTGACTGGAAAACAGCTAGTGTGACACCACTGTTTTAAAAGGGAGGTGGATTAAAGATTGGGAATTATTGATTAGTTACCTTAATTTTTGCAGTGGGGAAGATGCTTGAGTCTATTATCAAGGAAGAAGTAGCGGGGCTTCTCGATAGAAATTGGACAGATGCAACGTAGGTTCATGAAGGTTCAAGCAGTGATGTTATGTTGCATCTGTAAAAGGTGCTGGTGAGGCTATCCTTGGTGTATTGGGTGCATTTTTAGTCCGCGTACTTGAGAACGGATATACTGGCACAGGCTGGAGTGGGGGGTGGCAGTGGAGAGGCGGTTCACTAGTTTGATTCAGGAGTTGAGAAGTTTGGCCTATAAAGAAAGACTGCATAGATAAGGATTATTCTCTTTGGAAATTAGAAGAATGAGCGGGGAATCTTACTTTGAACGGAATAGATTAGGTAGAATTGGAAAGGATGCTTCCACATTGCGTGTGAAATTCTGACAGGAGGGCATAGCCTCAGGATTAGAAGGAGCAGATTTAGGACTGAGTTCAGAAGGACCTTCTTCACCCAGACGGATATTACTATTTGGAAAGCCTAGCCCAGCGAAGAACTTGACGCTGGTACAACAAAGGTTTTTACAGCTAAGAGTGATACTTCTTTTGAACAATAAATGAAATAAGGAATAAAGTGAGAGGGCGAGTAAGCGGCCTTGAGTCTTTAGAAAGATCAGCAATGATGTCATTGAACGGCGTAGCAGGCTTGAAGGGCCGGACAGCCTACTCCTGCTCGTGTTTTTAGGTTCTATGCGTTTATGTGTCACAAAAGCAGCCATGCAGTGTGAAGACTCCATGGGGCGAGTTGGGGGAGGTGTTGCGAGTGAAGACAGAGTGCAACAGGGTTTCCTGTAGGGAATGGTCCCTGTGGATAGTGGACAAGGATGGGAGAGGGATATATGTGTGATGATGACATCTCGCGAGAGGTGGTGTAAATGCATTGTTTAATTGGTGATCACTTGAAGCACCACTGCGAATACATTTGCCAACTTTTATAGGTGCGCCATTGAGAGCATTCTATCTGGATGTATCACTACCTGGTATGGCATCTGTACCATTCAAGATCGGAGACAAAGCGAGTGGTGAACTCGGCCTGGACAATCACAAAGGCCAACCTATTATAAGTTTACATGTTATTTATACATCTATGCCACTTAACACTGCGATCTGCTTGTATTGATCGCAAGACAAAGCTTTTCACTGTGCCTCAGAACATGTGACAATAAATTCAATTGACTTCAATTGTGAAATGTCGACGAGATGGATTTTTGGAGCAGCTTGTGGTGGAGCCAACTAGGGAATAGGCAATACTGGATTTAGAGTTGTGCAATGAGGCAGACGTGACAAGGGAGCTGAAGAAGAAGGAATCCTTAGGAGGTGGTGATGATAACATGATTAAATTTACCCTGCAATTGGAGAGGGAGAAATAAAATCAGAGGTAACGGTTTTAAAGTTGAATAAAGAGAATTACAGAGGCATGTGGGAAGAGCTGGATGAAATTGGTGAGGAGAGGAGCCTAGCAAGAAAGCAGGAAAGTGGAAATGCAAAGGCAGGAGTGTCTGAGCGTAATTCAGCAGACACATCAGAGACACATCGTGTGGAAAATGAGGCATGGTGCAGGGAAGATGAGGCAGCCATGGCTGACCTAGGAAGTCATCGATAGCATAAAAGCAAAAGAGAAAATGTATAACGTGGCGAAGGGCAGTGAGCAATCAGAGGATTGGAAAACACACAAAGACCTACAAAGGGCAACAACAAAACAAATGAGGAGTGAGAAGATTAAATATAAGATAACTAAGAATATAAAGGAAGACTGCAGTTGTTTCTTTATTCATATAAACGCAAAAGAGAGGAAGAAGTCGACAATTGGTTGAGGTACTGAAAAAAATATTTTGTGCCAGTCTTCACAGTGGAAGACATAAGTTATACCCAAACATACAAGAGAATGGGGGAACAGAGGTGAGTCTAGTGGCCATCACTGAGAAGGTGCAAGAAACACTGAATGGCCTGAAGGTGGATAAATCATCTGGATCAGGTGGAGTACCCGCCAGGTAGACAAGTAAAGAAATAGTGGATACGTCAGTGGAGAACTTTCAGGAATCGCTACAATCAGGAAGGGTGCTACAGGACTGAAAAATCACAAACGGGACACCCCATTTTAAAAAGAAACAACACAACAGCTGGCAAATTACAGACCAATCAGCCAAAACTTGGTTGTGGGTAAGGTCCTGCACTGCATTGCGTTGGAAGAAACGTTTGAATATTTGGAAGTGCATGTAAAAATAAGGCAAAGTCAGCATGGTTTCATCAAGCAGAGGCCATGCTTTACAAATCTGTAAGAATTCCGCTTTAGGAAGTAACGAGGAAGGTAGACCAAGGAGAGCCATTGGATGTTATGTATCTGGACTTCATGAAGGCCTTTGATATTTGCCTCACAGTAGGATACTGATTAAGATAAGGGCCCATGGTGTCAGAGGCAAGGTGCGCTCGCAGGACAGAAAGCAGTGATTGGGAACAAAAGGATCATTCTCAGGACGGCAGCTGGTGACAAGTGGCGTTCATCAAGGCTGTGTTGGGTCCAGAACTTTTCAGTTTCTCCATTAGCGATCAAGATAAAGAACCGGAGGGCAATGTATGTCAATTTGCAGGCAATACAAAGGTAGAAGGACAGGTAGCATTGAGGAGGCGGGGATGCTTCAGAAGGATGTGGACATGAAGGGAGCGTCGGAAAAAAAAATGGCAGATGGAGCATAATGTGGAAAAGTGTGAGGTGATGCACTTTTGTAGGAAGAATAAAAATACGGACTATTGCCTAAATGGGGCGAAAGTTCACATACCTGGTGTGCAAAGATACTTGAGAGTTTTAGCCCAGGATTCTCTCAAAATGAACTTGCAGGTTGAATCTGTACTTAGGAAGATAATTGCAATGGTGACATTTATTTTTGGAATACTTGAATATACAAGCAAAGATGCACTTCCGAGACTCTATAAGAGTCTGGTCAGACCACATCTGAATTACTGTGTGTTCGTTTGGTCCTCAAGTTTCAGGAAGGATGCACTGGTCATGGGGTGTGTTCAGAGGTGATTCACGATTATGGTCCCAGGAATGATAAGCTTGACACATGAGGAACATTTGACGACTCTAGGTCTATACTCGACGAAGTTTAGAAGGATGAGACGAAATCTAATTGGTACTTATAGAATCGTGAATAGCCTGGACACAGTCGATGCTGAGAAGGTGTTTCTATTTTTCGTAGAGACTAAAACTCAAAGGCACAGCCTTGTAGAAAAGGGAAGACATTTGACAGCAATAATAAGAGACTCATATTCAGCCACAAAGTGGTGAATGTGTTGAATTCATTGCCAGATAAGGCTGTGGAAGCTAGGTCTTTGATTATATGTAAGACTGAGATATGTAGCAGCGTGGTTTTCAACTGGATCGAGGGTTATGGGGCGAAAGCATGAGAATTGGGTTTAGAAAGATATTTGCCATGATTTAATGGCAGAGTAGACTCACTGCGCTGAATGGTTTAATTTCTGCTCTATTGTCTTATGGACTTATGCATCGAATGACCTCCATCTGCAAGTTCCCCTCCAAGGAACCTGCCAGCCTGAGTTGAAGCATTGTCAGCGAAGATCTGATTTAGTGCTGATCCAGACTTGATGGGCCAAATGGTCTCTTTTCATCCTCCATCTTCTATTTTATCATTCTTCCGAAAAACAATGATGACTGCAATGACCAGACTTGTGGCCGGTCCTCTGATTCTTCTCTGAACAGGTCATTGCTAAAGTTCCAGCATCATTTCCCTGCTCTTATATTCCCACCTGCGATCAAGAACAGAAAGTATCTCTTACCCCGCGAGACCACTTGATCCCTTGCCCAATCACCTTCAAAAATTCGTGAAAGCCTACTCCAATTTCTCTTTTATTACTGTTAACCACTCAGTGTTCACACTTTTATCATTGTTCCTCCCCAAATTCATTATCACCCACTTCACTGGATTGAATTCCTTTCAGCACATTTTCTTGCCAATTGTTTCCAATCTCCCTGCAGTCTATGGCTTTCTTCCTCATGGTTAACTACATGACTAATTGTTACATGATTTGCAAACTGCAAAATGATGGCAACGACAAATAAGTATAATTCATTGGCCTACATGATAAAACAATGGAACTCATACAAGCCATGGTTCATAAGCTTGCAGAGGACAGCAGAATTGGAGACTGTAAAGAAGGTGATCTAAGATTCCAGAAGGATCTTAATCCAATGTGTCTTTGGGCTGAACAATGTAACATGGAGTTCAACCTGGATAAGTGGAAGGTATTGCATTTTGCTACATTAAATAAGAGTAGAGCTTATACAATTAATGATCGGGCGTTGCATCGTGTTGTGGAACACGTAGGCCAGGAATGCAAGTACATCATTCTTTTTAGTTTGCTTCATATAGAGACAGAATGGCTAAACAAAATGTTACCTTGCCTTCGTTGCTCAATCTTTTGAGCATAGGAGTTGGTACGTTATGTTGAAGTTGAGTAGGACATTGGGTGATTCCTCTTCGGGAATACTGTGTCCAGTTCTTGACGCCCAGTAATAGCAAGGAAATTATTCAGCTGGAGTAGGTTTAGAACAGGTATATCAGCGTATGGCTAGTGGGGAAGGTTTGTGTTATAACGAAGGCTGGATAGGCTGAGAATATTTTCACTCAAACACTGGAGGTTGAAAGGCGACCTTTACATAAATGTATAAATTATTGAGAGTTCGGACAGAGTTAACTGTAACTGCCTTTTCTCCAAAGAGGGGCACTTCAAGACGAGAGGGCAAATGTTTAAAGTGAAACGAGGAATTTAAAATAAGACAGGAGAGGATTTTTTAAACAAAGGATGGTTTATGTGTGCAATTCACTTCCTGAGGCAGTTATGAATGAAAGTACATTTACAATATTTGCAGGATATTTGGATCGATAAAGGAATTGGAAACTTTCTGTGGGATTAACAAAAGCTATTCATTCATGCCTAGTACATTATTTATTGCCCAGAGGGCAGTTCAGAATCAACCACGATATTATGGATCTGGAGTAACATGCCAGCCAGACCAGATAGGTATGGCCGTTTCCTTCCCTATCAGGCATTAGTGACTCAGATCTACAACAACTAATTCAACATCATCATTAGACTCTAGGTAAATATTTAAATAACATTTCAGCATCTGCCATGCCAGGGTGTGAACCCGTGTCCATAGAATTATATCTGGACATTCATATTAACAATACAGTAATAATATCACAAGGGCATTATTATCCCTCAGCAGTTACAAGAACCGTCAAATGCGACTTGTTTAGTTTGGCATTATGTTCAGTATGAGCTGGTTGGAGTGAAAGGCATGTTTTCATGCTGTGTGAGTCTATGACTTTGACGCTATGAAACTGGCAGCTGGTTTGGATTAACAGCAGCGTTGACAGTTTAATTGATTTCCTTCTGGGATATGTAATCTTGTTGGTAACTCTGGAGGTTCTTCTGCTTATTGGCCCCGTCCCACACACACGGGATTGTTGAATAGTCTGTCCCCAGTTTGACTGAGTAGATGAGTTTCCACTTCAGCACGTAATTGCGCTGGTTTCTCTGTGATATCAGTGTCCTTATATCTATTCAGAATGAACGATTGATTCAAACCATGTCCACGCAGAGGCAAGTTCCGTTTTCCATGTTGTGAATGTGTTTTTATTCTTCCTGATATACCCACAGGGTGTGGATGTCGCTGGTCAGGACAGCATTTGTTGTTCTTCCTGATTCGCTGCTGTCTCTCTGCACGAGAGACATGGATTCGATCCCAGTCTCGTGTGACTGTGTGCAGTTTGCACATTCTCTCTTTGCTTGTGTGAGTTTCCTCCCACTGTCTGAAAGTGTGCAGGTTACTGGGATCAGCCATGGGAAATGAAGGGGAACGGAATAGTTATGGAGTGTGGGTCTGATAGGATGTGCTTCGGAGGGATGCTGTCGACTGTAAGGGCCGAATAGCCTTGACACGGTCGGCATTCTCGGATTAAGGGTCAGCTATGTTGTTCAGGTCCTGGAGTCACAAGTAAACAGGATTGGATAAAGATGGCAGCATCCCGTACGCAAGGGACACGCATGAATGGGATTGCAGGAAATTAAAGTCATGTTCTCTGTTCCTGAGTTCAGGCTTCCATTCCAGGTTTTATTCGTCGAACTTTAATTTTACCAGTTCGGTGTGTGAGTCCCCAAGGATGATTAGTCTATTATATAACACAACACCACCTTCTCCAGGTTGTAGTATATATTGGAAACAAGAAGTTGATTCTGAGCTGATGCGAACAAAAGCAGATGCCAATGTCAAAACCACTGATCCGAACAGGAAAATGAAATTTCGAACCTTTCCACTCCAAAGTTAAAGTCTCCACACGCTTTAGATGCGCTAATCGGGTTTCTCAGCAACATGTACTGTTTATGGTCATAATATTATAAATGGGGGCAAGTATTCCCTTCCGCCCCGCTTTTGACCAGGAGCTGCCCCAACAACGGAAATACATGCGCCTCTCTCCTGTCATTCCATTCCAATTTCCAATTGGATCTTCGTGCTTGCTTCACACAGTTTCTCTGATTGCGGGTCTGGAACTGGGATTGTGGGTGATTGCATGCAGCAGTTGGTACTGCCTTGTGTGTGCAAAGTGATGAAGTAGCCGATGTTCAACTATAATGCTATTGAAGCATACGTTTCAACAATATTCTGCACTCTCCCAAGAGTTTGGAGAGTTTCATTTATCCCATTCTCCAGTACTCTCATTCATGGAATCTCCACAGTCTCTGGGGACGCGAAAGTTAAAGATTCGGTTCATTCTGCGTTCCCACATGCCTGTCGCTAAGTCCTGATATTGTACATTCTTCCTGACATTTCCTCTGCTACCATGCTGGCTGCAGTTCGCAATCGTGGTCTGTGGAATGCTGTAATTGTTTCGTAGTTCGTATTCTGCGTTGTGATTGCAGCGACCTCCGCTGGAATCCACATCGTGGCGGTCAGTTCTCTCAAAGTTTTAATCTTGGTGAAACACGGTCAGAAATTAATCGTTTTTACAAGATAATATTCTCCGAGGTGATGATCTGTTTTCCATCGAATTTTGTTCTCTGATATTTCTGCGTTTAGCGTATCAGGATTTAAACCCAAAAGTTCTCGAAGATGTCTGTCCCTCGCACTCTCCGTCGCTCTCTTTTCCGTCCCTCATCCCATTTGACTGAGGCATTGCACAATCTAACATACACTTGCACATTGATACCATCCAGTCTGTGCCGTTGCACTTACTGTTGCTGGATGACCATGCCACAATCTCTTCATTGGCACCTTCAAATCATTCGATCCGTTTGGATATCGTGGCTGTGAGATCGATTCTCTTTTAGCAGCTTTTACATGAGCAAGACGAATGTAGTGTACAAAATACCTTGCAAGGACTGCACTAAACACTATATAGGAAAAACAGGAAGACAGCTAACAATCCGCATACATGAACATCAACTAGCCACGAAACGACACGACCAGCTATCCTTAGTAGCCAAACACGCAGATAACAAGCAACGTGAATTCAACTGGGACAACACTACTATCATAGGGCAAGCCAGACAGAAAACAGCCAGGGAATTCCTAGAGGCATGGCATTCATCCACAAACTCCATCAACAAACACATCGACCTGGACCCAATATACCAACCACTACAGCGGACAGCTGAAACTGACAACCGGAAGCGGCAGGGACACACCACTATAAACACCGGAGGAAACATCAAAGAAGCGCTTCGCAGGAGGCTCCCAAGCACTGATGATGTCGCCTTGCCAGGGGACGAAACGTTTGCAACAAAAACTTCCAGCTCGGCGAACAGAACCACAGCAACGAGCACCCGAGCTACAAATCTTCGCACAAGCTTTTACTGACATGGACCAGAGATTATTGGAGCGTGCGGCTCAATAAAAGGGCAATAGGGAATAATTTGGGAAAAGAGACTCTCTTGGAAAAGATCCCCCATGAGGGCTTTCTGCGATAGCCTCGTGATATTATCGCTGGATTGTTGACACAGCATAGCCAGGTAATGTTCTGTGGAGACGGGTTGGATTCTCACCACACCACGACGATGGTAGTATGTGAATGCAATAATTGCCTAGAATTAAGAATACGTTGTCTGAAAAATCCATCTGTTGCACTGACGTCCTTGAGGGAAGGAAACTACCGTCCTTATCTGGTCTGGCGTCCACGTGACTCCAACCGGAAGGCAATAAATGCTGCAGAACTACCCCCGATGCTGTTACAGAATGGAAAAATGTTCAGTCGGCTCATTGCTAGAATTGTCCAGGTATGTGATCGCAATGGGAAAGTTGCAGGAGAGATTCACTCGGATAGTGTCGAGGCAGAAGAGTTTCAGTCATGAAGGGAGACAGGACAAACTGGGGTTGTCTGTCACCGTGCAGAGAAGTTTGTGAGGGGTATGGATAAGGTAGACTGAAAGAAGCGTTTCCCATCGATGGAAAGAACGATAACAGAGGGCCAGAAATTTAATGAGAGAGACAGAAAGGTTTAAGTAGATGTGTATAAAAGCGGTATAGGCCTGCGGGTGTTCGAATTTGGAACACATTGTCTGTAAGGGTCAGAGAGGCAGCAACCCTTATAACTTGAAGGAATATTCAAATGTGAATATGTTCTGCCAATACCTATAAGGCTATGGGCTAAACGAGTCGGGTTTTTAAGCAGTTGTTTTTGACAAATGCAACCACAACGGGCTGAAGTGTCTCCTTTGAAACTGTTGTTCTCGGTAATATAGTGGTTAATCTCGCCGTATGTTATGCGGGAGATAGGAGCTCAATTCCTCGCTGGGGCACTGTAAATACTTTAAAACTGTCGCTCCGTTTCCAAGTGCGGGTTATTAATGCCTGTCCTTCCATTCTCCATGGGACATGTCACAGGAAGGACAGTGCTGTCTGAATCAGCGTGGGGAAGGACTGCAGCTCCCGGCGAGAAAGAGTGTCAGTGCAAGTGCAATCACGTGACTTCTGCAACCCGCACTTTGTGTCTGTATTGGAATCTAAACAATTTAATAGAAAGAAGAAGGAAGCTGAAGAAGAAACAGGGTAAACAAATTCAGATGGGAGCGCAGAAACATTTTGCGCAGCATCATGAGGAAAACTGACAAATGGCTCTGAGAAAGAGTTTGTCTTTCAGAACTATTAGTTCACAGAGATGTTTTTGTTCCACTTTAAGTCCTTAAGAAATTGAATAACAATTTAACTAAAGACTTGAAATTTTGGAACACACCAGGCGATGAGTCACGTGCTAGAAACTGTGTTTACAAGCCAGCTGTTTAATGACTGATAATGATGCAATAGGCCGAAGGGCCTCTCGCCACGCTTTGAAAAACTCAAAAACTGTCATTTTTCAACTGAACCAAAAAGGCAAAATCAAAGTCATCAAGAAATGTTGCAAGAATTGCATATGTTTTCCTAAGTGCGCAAGTGCTGAAATTCAGCTCTCTCACTGCTATTTCCCAATGTTGATTTCCAGTCAGGGAAAAATATTTGTTGCTCCTTATGAAAATATTAAATTAAACATGAGTTCCTGACATTACAAAACAGCAAAGGCAGCAGTTCTGTCAGAGTCAGTGAGAATTTCATATCGGAGATGAAATCAAATGGGAAGAAACGCTGAAATCAGTTGCCTTTGCCTGCTCAGACTCAGTACTCCAAAAATGATCCTTATTGAAACATATAGATTTTTTTTTCAAGGAGTTAATAAGTTGGATGCAAAAAGTTTGGTTCTGTGACCAGAGCGCCTCGTATCGAATGAGTTGGAGATGCCGGTTTTGGACTGGGGTATGCAAATTTGAAAATCACACAACACCAGATTACACTCCAACAGGCTTAATTGGATGTACTAGCTTTCGGACTGCTGCTCGTTCATCAGGTGATTGTGGAGTACACAGTTGTAAGACACAGAATTTATAGTACAAGTTTACAGTGTGATGTAACTCAAATTATACATTGAAAAATACCTTGATTGTTTGCTAAGTCTCCGATCTGTTGGAATGACCATGGTAGCTTCACTTTTTTCATATGTAAAGTACAAAGCTTTTTATTTTAAAGTTTCATTCTCAGGTGAAATTTAAAACCTGGTGACTGCCCTCGTGTGCTGCTGTCTGTTCCATAATGCTTAGACTGATTCTAGTTTATAAAAATGAGTTACCAGAGACTTACATGGATTCATGCAGTTTTTGAGCAAAGTGCACTGTAACTCTGCAAGTACAAATTCACCCCACAAACGTGTGTGTGTGTGTGTGTGTGTGTGTGTGTGTGTGTGTGTGTGTGTGTGTGTGTGTGTGGTCTCTATTTGGAGACAGAGCAATGGGATCACCTGTACTGTGACATAAACCCAAGGAGCCGGCTGAGGCCATTCCCATGGGTACCGAATTTAGCTATCAGCCTCTGCGTGGGCACTTTTAGCTGCTGACTGTTCCGAAGCCCGCCTTGGAAGATTGTCACCGAGGTCGAATGTCCTGGACCCCTGAAGTGCTCTCCAACTGGGAAGTGACACTCCTGTCTGTTGATTGATGTGCAGTGCCCATTCCGTTGCTGTAGCCTCTGCTCGGCTTCACGAATGTACCATGCCTTAAAGTATCCTTGCCTGCAGCGTGTTGTTTTTTTTTTAGATTAGAGTCAGTCTAAACATTATGGCACGGATGCAGCACACAGAGACTAACACTGTCAACAATTTATCTGTGATGACACTAATTGGTAAAGTTCACCTGAGAATGTACCTGTTAAAAGAAGGTTTTTCGATTTACATAAGAAAGAAGTGATCCTAACATCGTCATTCCAACAGATGGAAGACTTAACAAACGATCAAGGTATTTTTCAAAGTACAATTTCAGTGACATTACACTGTAACCTTTTGCTATAAATTCTGTATCTTACCACTGTGTACTCCACAGCCACCTGATGGAGGGGCAGCTCTCCAAAAGCTATTGTTTCCTTTAAACCTGTTGGACTATGACCTGGCGTTGTGTGATTTTTAACTTCATATTGGAATGCGGATCTCACAATTAAAATAGAGATGAAGAAGCATTTATTCTCTCAGATAGTTCTGTATCAGTGGACTTTCTTGTAGCAGAAGGCTGTTGAGGAAGTGTCATTAGGTGTAATGAGACTGAGATCGGCAGATCTTCAAGCAGCAAAGACATCAAGCGTTATGGGGAAAGGCAAGAAATTGCAGTTCAAGGTTATCAGATCAGATATGAAACCATTCAATAGCGGAGCAGACTTGATGGTCTGAATGGTGTCTTTATGTTCCTAAAAACGTTGGCCTTAATATGAAGCTGCAAAACCGACCTGAGTAAAATGTGCCTAATTTAAAAAAAAACGTGGTCCCCCCGGTGACTGAACCGAGGTGAAATGTACAAAGAACAACACACAAAGGGCAGACAATATTGGGTAATTGATCCGTAGTGATCAGTATACCAAGGTAAACAGGAAAACCGATATTCAGTATCTCCATTGAACCTGGCTCCACGAACCACTATTTCCCTTCCTTTTTCCTGACGCACCCTCCGTTCTTGTGTTAAACTGATCGAACGTCAGGCAAATGCAGATGACATTGCTGATGTCGAACTGTAGCACATTGAACATAGAACATTACAACGCAGTACAGGCCCTTCGGCCCGCGATGTTGCGCCGCCCTGTCATGCTAATCTGAAGCCCATTCCATCTACACTATTCCATGTACGTCCATATGCCTCTCCAATGACGACTTAAATGCACTTAATCTTGGCGAATCTACGACTGTTGCAGGCAAAGCATTCCATACCCTAATTACTCTCTGATTAAAGGAACTACCTCTGACATCTGTCTGATACCTATCTCCCCTCACTTTAAAGTTGTGTCCCCTCGTATTTGCCGTCCCCATACTTAGAAAAAGGCTCTCCATTTCCACCCTATCTAACCCTCTGATTATCTTGTATGTCTCCATTAAGTCACCTCTCAATCGTCTTCTCTCTAACGAGAACAGCCTCAAGGCCCTCAGTCTTTTCTTGTAAGACATTCCTTCCATATCAGGCACCATCCTAGAAAATCTCCTTTGCACTCTTTCCAAAGCTTCAACATCCTTATTATAATGCGGTGACCAGAACTGATCACAATACTCCAAATGTGGCCGTAACAGTGCTTTGTACAGCTGCAGCATAACCTCCTGATTCCGGAACTCAATCCCTCTCTTAATAAAGGCCAAAACACTGTATGTCTTCTTTACAACTCTGTCAATCTAGGTGGCAACTTTCTGGGATCTGTGTACATGGACACCGATATCTCTCTGTTCATCTGCACTCCCAAGAATCTTACTATTAGCCCAGTGCTTTGCATTCCGATTACTCCGTCCAAAGTGTAAGACCTCACACTTGTCCACATTAAACTCCATTTGCCACCACTCAGTCCAGCTCTGCATCCTATCTATGTCTCTCTGCAACCTACTACATCCTTCGTCACTATCCACAACTCCACCGATCGTAGTGTCGTCCGCAGATTTACTAACCCACCCTACTAAGCCCTCATCCAGGTCATTTATAAAAATGACGAATAGCAGTGGACCCAACACTGATCTTTGTGGAACGCCGCTCGTAACTGGACACCAATATGAACATGTTACATCAACTACAACCCTCTGTTTTCTTTCAGCGAGCCAATTACTGATTCAAACTGCTATGTCTCCCACAATCCCATTCCTCAGCATTTTGTATAATAGCCTACTGTGGGGAACCTTATCGAACGCCTTGCTGATATCCATATACACCACATCATCCTGTTTACGCTCATCTACCTGTTTGGTCACTTTGTCAAAAAGCTCAATAAGATTCGTTAGGCACGACTTACCCTTTACAAAACCGTGCTGACTGTCCCTCATCAGATTATTATTTTCTAGATGATTATAAATCCTATCTCTTATAACCTTTTCCAACGCTTTACCAACAACTGAAGTGAGACTCACTGGTCTGTAATTACCAGGGTTGGCTCAACCATCCTTCTTGAACAAGGGAACCACATTTGCTATCCTCCAGTCCTCAGGGACTATTCCTGTAGACAATGATGATTTCTAGATCAATTCCACAGGCTCGGCAATCTCTTCCCTTGCTTCCCAGAGGATCCTAGGATAGATCCCATCCGGCCCAGAGGACTTGTCTATTTTCACACTCTGCAGTATTTCTAATACCTCTTCCTTGTGAACCTCAATCTCTTCTAGTCCAGATGCAAGTGTCTCTGTATCTTCCTCGCCAACATTTTCATTTTCTAAGGTGAACACGGTCGAACAATATTTATATAGTGTTTCCCTATGTCTCCTCTGACACCACACACAACTTCCCACTATTATTCTTTATTGGCCCTAATTTAACTCTCGTCATTCTTTTATTCCTGACATATCTATGGAAAGCCTTAGGGTTAACCCTGATCCTATCCGCCAACAACTTCTCATGTGTCCTCCTGGCTCTCATGTCTCCTCCTGGCTCTTCCGAGCTCTCTTATTAGGTCATGCAGGGAAAAGATTCTGTCTTATCCACAATATCATTCTGCATCGAAATATCAGGCAGTATTTCATATTAATTACTGTAAACGTTAACCTTCAACAAGTCATGACAGTGAAAGCATTGAATCCTCATCACTATACTACCAGGGAAGATTTCTTTTAACACCACCCTGGGCACCATGAGATTCATCATTCTATACTCTCATCCTTCCGTGCATGATCCCCTCGGCTCTATTCTGGTCTTGTTGGTTGGTTTACAATACTGAGGCTATCCAATCATCTTTGCATTTCAGTTTCTAATGTATGAGACCTTCTCTCTGAGCTGGCAATGTGCTTGCTCAGTGGCGATAACACTGGCCTTGTAAACTAGAAAAGTGCTCGAAATAGGCCATTCCTGTTTTTCATTCCAAGAACTTGAGGAGAACCGTTCAGCAGGACAGGAAATAGCGGGCGTCAGCAATGATCATGTTTGACAGCAAGAACGGGGTGAGGCAGTACAAACTCCAGATTGAAGGGGAAACAATGGGCACTGGTGCCCGTCAGGTTCAGGTGTAGACCATCCTGTTTATAGAGGTCCCACCTTCCCTAGAAAGAACCCTAGTTATCCAGATACCGGAATCCCTCCCTCCTGCACCATCCCTGTAGATACGCATTGAACTGTTCTCTCTCCCTATTCCTCGACTCTCTATCACGTGGCACGGGTAACAAACCAGAGACAACAACTCTGTTCGTTCTAACTCTGAGCTTCCAACCTAGCTTCCTGAAAGCCTGTCTAACATCCTCGGCACTCCTCCTACCTATGTCGTTGGTGGCAATGTGGACCACGACTTCGGGTTGCTCCCCCTCCCCCTCCAGGACCCGGAAGACACGATCAGAGACATCACGTACCCTTGCACCTGGGAGGCAACATACCAGACGTGAGTCTCTCTCGTTCCCACAACACCGCCTATCTGTGCTCCTAACTATCGAGTCCCCAATTACTACTGCTTTGCTCTTCTTCACCCTTCCCTTCTGTGTAACGGGGACAGGCTCCGTGCCAGAGACCTGAGCCCCGTTACTTACCTCTGGTAAGTCGTCCCCCCCACAAGTATCCCAAACGGTATACTTGTTCTTGGGGGGAACGGCCGCAGGGGGTCCCTGCACTGGCTGCTTCCTCCCAGTCCCCCTCACTGTCACCCATCTATCTGCCATCTTTGGAGTTACTACTTCCCTATAACTCTGATCTATGACCCCCTCTGCCTCCCGAATGATCCGAAGTTCATCCAACTCCAGCTCCAGTTCCCTAACACGGTCTTGGAGGAGCTGGAGATGGGTGCACTTCCTGCAAGTGTAATTAGCAGTGACGACCATGGCATCCCTCACCTCAAACATGTTGCAAGAGGATCATTGCACTGCCTTCACTGCCATCCCTCTAAAAGTAACCTTTTAAAAAAAAACTAGGTCTAAAGAATAGAACAAGCAAAATGCAGCACTTACCTACTTACCACAACGGGTCTTATGATTAGGTTAGAGGAGGAGGGAGGGTGGGAGGCACTACCGCTGTAGTGCCTCGGGTTCCTCTCATGCGCGCTTTTATAGGAAAAAAGAACGCACCCAGGTAAGCTTACGCTACACCAGCTTCCGGCTGCCCCTCTGGTCGTCGTCACATATCTACAGTGACATAATTCCAAAAACTGTGTTTTGACGAAACGGTGCAACTGCTTCTGCCCTCATCCCTGGTGGTTTAGTGGTTAGTATTCACCGCTTTAACTGAGTGGCCAGTGTTTCATTACTATTCAGAAATGAGGGCTTCTTGTTCCTGATGCAAAGAGCGCAGCTCTATCAGGAATCTTTTTCATGCCTTAGATCAGTCAATACCCCAGCTCTTCAAAGAAGGGAAAAGTGCCTTCCCTCTCTCTGCACAGTCGCAAGAGGATCATTGCACAGTCGGACAGTTAATCCTTCATTCTCCTCTGATTCCACTTCCCAAAGAGTTTCAAAGTACTGTAAAATTGAGTCTCAGCTATTTCTTTTCTGCGCTTTTCATACACAGGAGCTGCAGCGATTGAGTGCATTGGTTTCTGAAATCGAAACGTACCTATGAGCAATGTATTGGGCTTTTCCAGGATTGCCTTCTCTGACAACGGTGGGACATGACTGGTGTTGTCTTTGATATGGATGTGCCAGAATTTGAGTTGAGTAGACAAAGTTAAAAATTACACAACATCAGGGCATAGTCCACCAGGTTTATTCAGAAACACTAGCTTTCAGAGAGCCGCTCCTTCACCAGGTGGGTGTTTTTCTGCAGAAACTTGACGTGTGTGTCAATATGCGCGATCTTTCGGAAGATCATCTGGACTTTAACCGACAGTTCGTGGTGTCGATGGTACCTATGACTTGAGGTGTTGGTGTTGGACTGGGGTGGCCAAATTTAAAAACACACAAAGCCATTTTAGATTCCAACAGTTGACAAATACCTGATGAAGAATCAGTGCATGGAAGACTGGTGCTTCCAAATATGTCTGTTCGATACAATCTGGTGCTGTGTGAGTTTTACTCTGATTGTTCTTGGTAATGTTTAAATGATCGAAGGCAGTGAAAGAATTTTCGTTCGTGGAGATGAAAATTTCAAATATTATCCACCTCAGCAGAACAAAAATGAATAGTTTGTATGTGTGATGAGTCTCCACAATGCGCTTGCGCCAAGTAAAAGTTGAACTTTCAACTGCCTGATCCATAGCCAGCTATACGAATGGTTGTACCACTGGTCAGATGCACAGCTGAGATTTTACACGCTGCAGAGCTGTATGTTAACAAGGACATAAGCAATAACAATAACAGTCATAAGGTGAACAAAGAGCAAAAATAATCACCATCATTGATTCACTTCAAATTGTCCTCAAAAAAACGACCATTCACAATCTGATCAGCCGATCAATGAGGTCACTGCTGATCAAGGGAATTGCAACTTACTTTGCTGCGTTTTCACCATAATTTGATTAACTCCAGCCTAATCATAACATCGCATATTCCCATTAATTTTCAGCTTTAGATTACGTTAATGACCTGTCCGTATTTGCAGGAAAATGAACAACATGAAATGAGTGAAAACGTCCTTCCGGTGATGTAATCCAGTGCAGAGTTGGCCAGAGAAGAAAAGACAAAGACATGAAACATCACTCCCATTTCTCTCTGTACCAAAGCGTTTTCCTGAGTTGGATATTTGCAAGACTTGTCTTTAACATCTGAAGAACTAATTATTTTCCTGGGAAAGATTCATCATAAATCAATTCACATCTGAGGTGTTGAAGAATATTTTACTTCAGATTAAAATAGTTGAATATCCTTTCCCCCAACCTAATGTTCCAATCCTCCCTCCTGTTCCATGTAAATACCAGCTTCTCCAGGAGAGGTTGGAGCTCCCAACCTGACGTTCCAATGCTCCTTGCTGCTCCATTCAATAGAAGCTGCTCTATGTGAATTTGGAGCTCCCAGTCTGATGTCCCAATGCTCCCGACTCCACGTCAATAGCAGCGGTCCAGTTGTGGTTGGATCTACCAGTCTGATATCCCAATGCTCCCAGCTGCTACATGTCATTAAAAGCTGGTCCTTGTGAGGTTGGAGCTCCCAGTCTGATGTCCAAATGCTCCGTCCTCCATGTCCATAGAAACGGTCCAGTTGAGGTTGGATCTATCACACTGATGTCCCAATGCTTTCTGCTGCTACATGTCATTAAAAACTGCTCCAGGTGAGAGTGGAGCTCCCAGACGGATCTCGCAAAACTCCTTGCTCCATGTCAACTGAAGCTGCTTCAAATTAGGTGAGATCTCGCAGTCTTATGTTCCAATGCTCCCTGCTGCTCCACGTCAATAGAAGCTGCTCCAGTTGTGGTTGGAACTCCCAGACTGATGCCACAATGCTCCCTGCTGCTCCAATTCAATAAAAGCTGCTCCCAGTGTGGGTGGAACTCCCAGCCTGATGTCACAGTGCTCCCTGGTCCATGTCAACAGACGCTGCTCCAGATAAGGTGGGAGCTCCCATCCCTGGCAGCTCACACACGTCTATACCATCATAGAAAGTGCCCACTGACCATTTCCACCACTGGAACCATTGGTGGAATATCCGCATCATGTGAATTGAATATTATTTTTTATCACCACCGAATGATAATTTCCAAAAGACATTCTTTCTTAAACATTTTTTAACATGTGCATATTGCAGTCAATCCGAAATTAGATAATGGTGCTAATTGATGTATGCTCAATAAAAATTACATCCTATTTTTCATGTTGAGTAACTGCTACTTAGCAAGGACAATGTTTGTAATGAAATCACACTTTTATTTCAGGTGAGGGAATGTGGTTTGCATAATTTAAAATGAACTTGTTCACTGTGTAAAATGATCAAATAGATCTCAATTTCAAAGCAAAGTTGGTTACGTTGTCATCCATCTTGACATGTGGTGTCCTCTTCTTTCAACCACATGGGTATTAGAATGAAACGTCTGTTAATGACATGCCTATAAAGACACATTAAATCATTTTTCATGCTTATGCTGCATTAAACTGCGCCTATTGATCCACAGTTTAGGTTCAGTCCCTACAGTTAACATGCTGACTTCTCCAGTTGTTCATAGTTCAATGCGATGCATCCAGTGTGTGCATAACGAGAGGGAGCTTACTTCCCACATCTTGTGTTTATCTGTGCCTTATGTCCAGCCTTCATCAATGGCGAGAGCAAAGGGCGAGGGAGATATCAATGTGTAAGTCTCTCCGTGCCCATGCACGGCACCAACATCGGCAATTCTCTACTGTGCATTTACAGCAAGATCTCGTTGCCCCTACACCTATGCCCTGCCACTTTTGAAAAATCTCCATTATTTTGTGCTGTCTCTCTGTGCTCTTCTCTACCAAGATGAATCACTTCTACTCAACCTGCTCCAGATTTCATCTGACAAAACAGTCATTAAGAATCCCACTGCATAAACATACACTTCGCATCTCTCGTTATTTGGTTTTCCAGGATCTCTTTCATACGATAATAGGTCACAGCAGCTTGACTTGAAAATGAAAATCGCGTTACTTCTCATTATCCCAATGCGATCTACATTTCAATGCAGTTTAGGCAACTGGCTCAAATTATTCTTTGTGATTTTATAATAGCGTCGATGCATATAAACTGACCATTGGAGTTCCAATTTCAATAAAAAGCTGTGAGCACACAAAAATAGCAACATTAGAAATAGCGACGAGAGTGGGATTTGAACCCACGCGTGCAGAACACAATAGATTAGCAGTCCATCGCTTTAACCTCACGGCCACCTCGTCACATACCCAGGGACACATATGACCTTATTAATAAGTGAATTGCGTAAATTATACAGCGCAGCAGATATTTCTCCCTGGTGTTGGTGAGATGATAAATAGCACAGTACGGTTCCAAGACTATGGTCTGACCTCTGGGTTGTGGGGCAAGCACATTCCCACTCTGGTCACAGTGATCTGAACAAAAATGAAGAAAAGACAATGTAACAAGTTCTGTTGAATTCTGTGAAGATTTGAAGTCAACGGAATGAAGAACCCGAGAAAGCAGGAGGTGTTCTTTTCAGAAAGAGTTGGATAGAGATCATAAGGATAGTGGAATCAAGGGTTATGGGGATAAGGCAGGAACAGGATACTGACTGAGGATGATCAGCCATGATCATAATGAATGGTAGTGCTGGCTCGAAGGGCAGAATGGCCTACTCCTGCACCTATTGTCTAGTGTCTATTAAATTGCCTGTGAGGAATTGTTTTCCAGACTGGAGGAGAGTGCACAGTGCTCAATGTCATTATTCGGAACACCTTTCTTCTGCTCAGATATTTTTGGCACGTATTTGTGTACAGGGCAGACAATTTCAAAATCCTAAATAAGGCTAAATTGACAATTGAATTCAACAATGCAAAAACCTTGGTCTGTATCATTTTCCTGGGCCGTGCGACAACAAGTCACTGTATGATCACAGCAACAGAGTGAGCAAGTGTCAGAAGGAAAATGAGTGCAGTGCCAGAGCGCATGCTGGGAGCAGCAGGTGACACACGGGGAAGAGCATTTCGCACAACAGGAACACTTCCCAAACAGCAGACTGCGGTGGAAGAATTCAGAGGGGGTTTACACTTTGGAATTTGATGCCAGAGACACAATGGAGATCCGTCATTGAGTCTGTTAAAGATGAAGATTTTAAGATTTCTACAGATGAAAAACAAAATGAAATGTTCATTTGTTAGTGAAGGCAAATGTTGAAATTGTATATTTCAACAATCTACCCATCTTTGCAATGAGTAGCTCACCACTTTCCTCACTCGGGGTCTGAACCACTGGTGAAGATGATCGTAAAATTCCCGTTACTAGCCATGGAATCAGAGAAACTCGGTTTCCCAAACGTTCATGTACAACCAGGAATGTGGAAGTAAGCATTAATGTGTTGCTCCTGTTCCAGTATAGTGGCGTGTGCTGTGCTGAAGTTTTAAGATTGAGCCTCACATGGAGCAGCTTGAATTTGTCGTCGTCTTGAGGGGTACGGATAGAAGGTGATATTGAGCAAAGCCAAGTTTATGGGAAAATACCCGTGTTCGTGGATTGAGAAATGACCTTTTCTGGATAATAATTCCTTGATCAACAAACATACTGCAAGTATCCAAAACGTGAAGAGACATATGTGGAGAGAGAGCCAAAGGTGATTTTTCAGCAGATGGATAACATTTCCCATGTGCACTGCGTTAAATTCCGGGAAAATAGATGTTGAACTGGTTTCATGTTACACAGTTTTTTACAAACTCACAAAGGTTATTGCAATAATTAAAAAAAACACATAGGGAGGGCCGTTTGAATATTGTATTGAATTGAATTTTGTTCTGAGCATATTTTATCTTCAATGGCGTGTTGCAGAGAAGTACAGAGGGTTAACAACACAAAAGGACAGCGTCTTCTTGGTGGATTTCTTGGTTGGAGTTAAGAATGTACGAAATATACATAACGTCATGTGAATGTGGTCAAATCTTTAAAGTAGGTGTTGCGTCTCCAAGTGACGGTTCAATACCTACTCATTAGGATATAACTTCGATCTGCAGTTATTTTAGGACATCAGTTCCATTTACAGAGTTTCACCTTGAATAATACGCCACACTTACCAATCCATGAACTTGTTATACTCAGTCTTATTCAGTTGTACGTGTTCATGAAATGTCTTTGTGTCTGAAGTCAACAAAATTCGAAATTGTTACGCAACCACACTGACTTTCTCTCAATGGTAATTTCTCTCGTTGTACATTTGTTCGTGTATCTTTGAAAAAACACTCTGAAATCAGCTTCTACGTTTTATTTCTGGAAAGTCGTTCACGATTTACATAACTCTATTGAGTGGAAGAAACTCTCATCCAAACTTTTCTGAATCATTCACAAATGGTTTGCAAGCTCCAACGAAAGTTATTGATTCACTCGAAAGAGGAACTTTCCCAGATTTACTCATTCAAACCTCGCGTTATGTGAAAATCTCATTTGTTTACACCAAATTTGCGTGTTTCTGCTCCAGCATTTCCAAATCTCGTGAATAAACTCCTTCATTCTTTCTATCATCCAGATGAAACCGTTTGAATCCTTTCTGATATTTTTATGTCTCCGTAAACAAGGTCACTTGGCTTTCTAATATCTTGCTATCCAGGAAACAGCAGCTGTGCCCTTTCTAACTTCCTTACATGTTTTTGGTGGAGAATGAGGACAAGGATTAAACACAATGCTCCCACTGAGTGTGACCTAAAGATTTTACAGTTACACTATGAACTCTGCTTTTTAAATATGACGTCTCTATTTTTAAACTCCAATAAGGTAAATTACTATCTATCCAGTTCATGAACATCGTCTCCATGGAGACGAAAATTATCTATCACTTCCTTTATTCTTCCACGGAATGTATGAAAGGTTTGTAAGGTCAACATCTCTAAATCCCCGTGTCCTGAGTCAGTCTCAGCTATTTCTAAAGGCGACTGAAGTTCAAATACTTCATAATGTGTCTCCCGTCATTCCAGTGCAGACTGGTTCTGGACAGTAAATGCCATCACCAAAGGCAACCGTGGATCTGAAATCAACAGTTTTCACATAGTAATTGTCGTAGCTATTGTGTATCGTATGTCCATGTTCTTGTTCAATTTATTCATCATTACATGGGTCCCTGTATTGAATTCTACTGAATGATTAATTTGTGAATGGAGACATTCCCTTCACCACTCATTCGAAACTGCGTGGAATTTTGAAAGATTTTACTCATACGCTTCCAGACGACAGCCCTGCCATTACTGGGATGAATCAGTGAACATTCCCCACGTATCCTCGAAGGCAAGGATTTCCTTTTCCATTTGAGGAGATCATTACAGCACTGAATCCCATGTGTGCGTTCATTATAACCAAAACAGTTGCAGCAAGACTTTAAAACTAAGATTTTGCTATCTGCTTGCATTGGTTTTCCCAAAAATTACATTCCATATTATGGTATGTTTGTGGATGAAAGCACTTTCTGAATCTTGAACAATTATATTTCAGTTTTGTCAAAAATTATCATTCACTGTTCTCGCTTTCCTTTTCAGTTTCCCGTTTTATATACGATATTTTATCAGTTTATCTTAAGTTTTCAATAATTTCAAACAATCTCGCTCCTGATTACCAATCCGAGAGAATGCCACAATTTTGTCAATTTATATGCAGTGCAGCTGTAGCGGTGACCAAGTGGAAAGGCATTGCTCACGATGAAAGCACTTTCTGAATCTTGAGCAATTATATTTCAGTTTTGTCAAAAATTATCATTCACTGTTCTCGCTTTCCTTTTCAGTTTCCCGTTTTATATACGATATTTTATCAGTTTATCTTAAGTTTTCAATAATTTCAAACAATCTCGCTCCTGATTACCAATCCGAGAGAATGCCACAATTTTGTCAATTTATATGCAGTGCAGCTGCAGCGGTGACCAAGTGGAAAGGCATTGCTCACGTGAACCAAATAAAAGTAGCCGGCTGGTGGAATCTGGCCATTCCATCGCAGTCATATTTAAAACTTTTAACGTAATCTTTAGCCAAATCATATTGGCAGAAAATAAGAAACCAAAACCGAAAAAATGCTGATGTTGAAAATCAAACAAAAACAGGCGTTGCTGGAATATTTCAGGACGTCTGGCAGCATCTGTGGAGAGACAGACGCAATGGATGTGAAACGTTAACTGTGATTCATCTGCACAGATGCTGCCAGCACACCTGTGATTTTACAGCAATTTCTGTTTTTGTTTCAGATTGGCAGATTTTGTCGCAGTTCATGAGAACAGTGCTCATTAGAATCAAACAGACAGCATGGACCTGGTAGTGTGAAATGAGACAGTAAAAATGAATGAGTGGAGAGTGTTGTACTGGAAAAGCACAGCAGGTCAGGCAACATCCGAGGAGCAGGAGAATGGACGAGTTCGGCATAAGCCATTCATCAGGAATTAGGCTTGTGAGTCGGGCAGAGGAACAAAGCTGAAGCCAGGTGCCAACTCGCAGGCACCTCCTCCTACAGACCACGATCACAAACTCTCCTCCCCTCACCAAACCATCATCTCCCAGACCATCCACAATCTCATTACCTCTGGGCATCCCCCATCCACAAAATTCAACCTCCTTGCCCGTGAACCGCGCACTCCCTGATTCTACCTCCTTCCTACGATTCACAAACCTGACTTCCCCAGTCGACCTATTGTCTCATCCTGCGCCTGTCCCATCCGAATAATCTCTTCCTACCTTGACACAATCCTATCTCCCCAGTTCAGGAAATGCCCACTTACATTCGTGACACCCCTATGCACTTCACCTCCTCCAAGAATTTCGTTTCCCTGGCCCTCAACGCATCATCTTCACCATGGACATCCAGTCCCTGTACAATTCCATCTGCCATGACAGAAGTCTGCAAGCCTTCCATTTCTTAATCTCACATCATCCCAACCAGTACCCTTCCATCGACATCCTCATCCAGCTGGCTGAACTGGTCCTCACAATCAATAACTTCTCTTTCCAATTCTCCCACTTCCTCCATCGAAACTTGTAGTCATGGGCACCCACATAGGACCTAGCTGTGCCTGTCTGTTTGTCAGATACGCGGAACTGTCCATCTTTCGCAATTACACAGGCACCATCCTCCACCTGTTCCTCCGCTACATTGATGAATGTTTGGCGCCACTTTGTGCTCCAACGAGGAGGTTGAATAGCTCACCAACTTTACCAACACCTTCCACTCCGACATCAAATTTATCCGGATCATCTTGGAGACTTCCCTCACCTTCCCGGACCTCTCCATCACCGAATCTGGCGACTGACTAATTACAGACATATACTACAAGCCCACCGACTCCCACACGTATCTAGACTACATCTCCTCCAACCCTATCTCGTGTAAGAACGCCATTCCTTATTCCCAGTTCCTCCACCTCCAGCACATCTGTTCCCAGGATGACCAATTACATCTCAGAAAGAGGCAGTTGGTCTCCTTCTTCCACGATCACAAATTGCCTTCCCATGTGGTTGACAGCGCCCTCGAGTTCATCACCTCCATTTCACACACCACCACCCTTGAAGCCACGCTTCTCAACGCAACAAGGACAGAACCTCCTGGTGCTCACTTTCCATCCCACCAAACTCCGCATAAAGGCATCATATTCTGCCACTGATGCCACCTCCAAACAGACACCACCACCAGAGATATATTTCGCTACCCAGCCCTGCCAGCATTCCGTAAAGACAATTCCCTCCATGACCCCCTCTTCAGGTCCGCACATCCCCCCACCATCCCACAACCCTCTCCTAGCACTTTTCACTGCCACCAAACGAAGGGTGAAACTAGCACCCACACCACTCCCCTCATCTCAGCCAAGGCCCGAAGGCATCATTCCACATCCGTTAGAAATTCACCTGTACAGCTACCAATGTCATCTCC
Source organism: Chiloscyllium plagiosum (assembly GCF_004010195.1). Classification (NCBI taxonomy): domain Eukaryota; kingdom Metazoa; phylum Chordata; class Chondrichthyes; order Orectolobiformes; family Hemiscylliidae; genus Chiloscyllium; species Chiloscyllium plagiosum. The sequence continues at coordinate 33,920,229 of NC_057717.1, forward strand.
TAAATCCGTTGCGCCCAGTGTGGTCTCCTCTACGTCAGGGAGACAGGAAACCTTCTTGCAGATCATTTCAGAGAACATCTCTGGGACACCCGCACCCACCAACTTCACCGTCCCGTAGCTGAACACTTCAACTCCCCCTCCTACCCCATCAAAGACATACAAGTTTTGGACCTCCTCCACTGCCAAACCGTTACCACCCAACGCCTGGAGGAGGGACGCCACACATTCCGGATTGGGACCCTAACACCACACGGGATAAATGTGAATTTGAACAGTTACCTCTTTTCTCCTCCCCCAAGCACAAGCCTTCAACTCGCCACCGCCCTCTCGACCTATTCCATCACTGCCATTTCTGACCTATTTACTTCTCCCTCCTATTCATCCATCTATTGCTTTCCAGCTATTTCCCCTCAACCCCACACCACTTCCATTTATCTCTCAGCCCGACTCACAAGCCTTATTACAGATGAAGGGCTTAAGCCTGAAACCTGAATTCTCCTGCTCCTCGGCTGCTACCTCATCTGCTTTTCCTGCATCACACTACCAACTCTGATCTCCAGTATCTGCAGTCCTAACTTTATCCTTGGAATTATCAATGACCTTAGAGTGAATATATCCCTCGATTGCAGTGATCACAGTGTGACTGAGTTTTCCATTTATTTTGGGTGAGGGCAGGCTAGATCTGAGACGAGTGCTTAACATATAAACAACTGTAATAGTATCAGATAGCGAAGGACTATCAGATACGGCAGGCTGAAGTGAAGTGGAATCTTCTGTCAGAAGATGGGTCAGTACAACTGCATCACATCACCCAGACTGTAAAAGACACGCAGAAGGAGAAAATCAACTTCAGTGCAGGCACAACGACAGGGAAAGTGGAAAGGAACAATACAACACACTGAGGTGCAGTGGAATTATTTATGTGAAAGGATTCGATATATAAGCTACTTTACATATGGACTGCCCGCACATTGGAAAAAGGAATTTCCTGCAGAATAACGGCGACCTTTGCCTGTGACATCACAATGTTGAGAGACACTGACATAGTGTCCTCTGTAGCAGCGTGGCCTAGAGAGAGCATGATCGTCCCATCAACCAGAATTCAATACTTAAAAGCTCTCCTCTGCGCTGTCCAACTTATTTGCTGCTCCTGTCGTCAGATCTCAATCGCTTCACTGTGTATCTTCTTCTGCTTCCTGCTTCACGGAAACACTTGAAACGTGAACAAATCCACTTTCGACTTTCACCAATCTTTTGCAACTCCCGAGTTGGCACAGTTATGAGTGATCGATTGGCCTTCTCGAGCGCTCTCTCTCTGGTGTGATCTGAATGATAAAGTGCACTGTGTCTGACCTGCAGAATGTTCCCACGCGGGACGGTGCTATTTATCCCATCCCCGTGGCCTGAGCTGTCTCTATTAGCAGAGTATTCAGCCATTTCCCTCCACTTGCAGGCATTATGACGGGATGGAAGTGCGGATATGCTCTGAAGCTTCCTTTCACGGGCACAGCCAGGCGCAAGTGCGCCGCTGGAACTTAGCAACTTTGATTGCCAACTTCCTCCAAATATCATTTATTTGAGAGAGAGAGAAAGGTGCTGAGCTGGTGGGAAAGAGAGAAATGGGCTGTGGACTCTTTTCCCTCAGTAAAATTCAAAAAAAGCGTTTCTTTGTGCTGCCCATTTGATGTTTCGAATCAATCTTCGCAGAACAATCCTGCAGAAAGGCTTTTGTTTCAGAGGCGTCGGTTTCTTTGCTGCACTCGGGCAACAGTTAACATCTGAGTCCCAACTGTCCCAGATGAAGCGACTCCGAATGAAACCCTCACTCACTGAGAACCATCCCCACAGCCAGGAGCTGCGGGGCTGCAGGCAGTCCAAAGTGGAAGGGAGGATTAAAACGAGCCATTATTTCTCACTCAGCCACTCTGTCACAGAGACAGGCAGAAGGACGGCAGAGACGTGTGACGTCATTCACGTGCCGACAGAAGGCGTTCAGCCCATCGAGTCCACGGCAAATCTCTATCGCTTGCTTCTCTCTGAGGTTATTCATCATCAGTGCTGCTTGTCCTAATAATAGGGAACTGTGTCTGTGTCGAAAGGTTGCCTCCAACATACTGATCCACATGTCATTCACGGCTGTTCATTTCATCAGAGGACCCTGCTGTGTGACACAGCGTGGGGAATAACTGCAAGGCGTCAGGGGCATGGTCCACACACCACAACTGATTTCTCTCACCTTCGCCAGTGTATTCCCAGCTCAGGCAAGTGACTTTGCGAATCAGGTCATAACAGGCCGACAGAGAAGAGCATAATAATCTTCTATAAATTCAAACGTGTGTTTCCTCAAATGTATAAATGTGGCTGGTGTATCTATTTCAGATACCATTGAGTGACAGGACGCAGAAGGCTCATCAATATGTAATGCGAAGAACGGAGCACTGTTATAGCGAAACACTGGCGGTGGCAGTACACACACTTAAAGCTGGAATTGTCATCCAGCAGAGGATGCTTTTCATTTATTAATTTCTGGATTATGCGCCCACCACGATCCCTCTGGGCCGCTCTGTCAGCGCTGACCACAGCAATTTCCCGCAGTCTTCAGATTTTTGTAGCATGTACCCCGAGGATGACATCAAAAAATCTTCACTGTTATTGTGTTATACCCTATGGCACAGATATGTCCCGGCTGTGTCAATATAACCACTCTGTAACTTCCCCAATTCTGCTGTTTTAATTTCAGTTTCAATCAGAATCACAAAATGTGTCAGACTGCAGACTGAGGCCATGCAGCCCACCTTTGCTCTGCTGGCTCCACGCAATGAGGAAATGACTGTGTTTTTATTGATTGATTATCACATGTACCTAAGTACAGTGGAAAGCATTGTTTGCGATTGGGAAAGGCAGATTATAGCAATCAAGGACATGCAGATCACAGCGTGAGAAAAGCAAAATTTGACCAGACTCAGGAATTCAGGTTATTCCGTATAGGACGTGCGCTCAGCAAAATCCACATTGGCAAGATCAGCATTATTTCAAGTTCGACAGTCCATTTCTCAGAGCAGCAACGGCCGAGAAGAAGCGGTTCTTGAACTTGCTTGTGTATGTTTTCAAGCTTTGGAATCTTTATCTGAACTCGATCTCATCGAAATCACATCTTCTCAGTCGATTCAGCTGTAATTGAAATTGCTTCCACCTTTCCTGTGCCAGTAATAAGATTGCACAGCTTAGTGGTGAGTTTTCGTGCTTTGAATTGGAACCAGCATTCTTTCTCAGGTTGAAATTTACTGGGATATAAAGGCATGGTGAAAGACACGGTAGCGTTTACAGGAAGGATACGTTAGGATAGACACGGTCAGAGTTCACTTGATACAAAGTCGATAGAAACGACCGACATGATGCTTTCCTTGAGATAACACCACTAGAAAAGGAAAGAGCAGATTTAATGGGAAGGTGGGATAGATAAAGAATCATGTGTGAGAAATCAGAAAAGACTTAGTTGTGTCTGAAGGGAGATTATCCAGGTGATGTGACGTTGTTAAGAGTCAAACTGAGGGAACTTCCTTCGTTTAGGTGAGTGGAAACTAGAGATTGGAACTTCAAAACCAACGGGGAATTATGAAGAAGTTTGGAGCAGATTTTTTTAATTCTGAGAATTATTGAAATCGGAGATGAATTTCCAGAAATAAAAACATTTTAGGAGCTGATTCCATTATTTTTCAAAGGTCGTGTGCAGACACACAGGGAGTGAATTTAACAGAGATTCTGGGCTGCCTGGATGGCGAGGCAAAAGGGACCTACTCTCGAAGTGGATAACATTCATCGGAAAGAAATTGCATAATACCTGCAAATGAAAATGTTAAGTATAAGAAGAGCTGCTGGCGTTGATAGGTGTTGCAGGTCATTCTACATGAAATATTATGTATTGTAAATACACCGAGCTGTTTGGTTTAGCTCTGCATTGAATGGAAGTCGGTTAGCCCAGTCCGCTGACTAACTAGTTATGCGAAAAGTGAGACCAACAGCATGGGATTAATTCTCTCACTGTCTCAGGTTTGCATAAGGATCATCATCTACCCCGCTCACCTGATCTGTAATACTATGGTGCCTCTAGTGAGTAAGATTTGACCTGTAGATGTAAAACATCATTATCATTGCCATCTGTTGCCTTGAGCATTTGGTTACAATCACTCGAAAGGACAGTGAGTCCATTTAATACTCACTGATCTCCGCTTGAAACATCCTGTGACAAGACTCGAGCTTATCCCAGTTTGCTCCCTCTGCTCCTCCCAACAGCAAAACTACTTGGTATACCTTTGCCCGATTTACTGACAACATTCAAACTCCCCAAAGAGATAAATCTAATACTTTCGATTGGATAATGAGCTGTGCGTGTTTGCAAGAAATTGAATGATATGAAATGAGTTAAGCAGACTTTCCCAGAATGTAATCCAGTGCAGGTTGAGCGATTTGAGAAAAGTCATTAAGCTAAAATTTCACCTCTGTTTCCCTATCCACAGATGGATATTCACCTGGGGAATATTTGCAGCTTTTCATATAAAATTAACAGAAATGTGAAACTGGAGTTTTCAAATAAAAGTTACTTAACTCAACATTGATTTCAACTGCGTTTTAGTATGATGCGCTAATAATCCCTTGTCAATGTCAGTAACAGCATCTTTAGATAAGCATTGAACTCACAACCGTGGCATTTTACGCACCTTTAAGTAGTAGGCGCTGAACAATTGCGCGACTGAAGCTGCAGACAACAAGCTGGTCACATGTCGTACTCATACCTTAGGAACTTTAACTCACCGGCTCTACATTTGCTGTGGTTCTGAAATTAAAGCTAAAGCAGACGAGGTGAAACTGTGATTATTGGACCTGTGATTATTGAAGCATCAGGTTCAGCAAAGGGACACAAAAATATGCAAAATAGACTTCAAGAAAAATGGGTTTCCATTGGTTCCTGCACAGTTTACAGACAATGTTAGATTGCCGTTGTCGCCAGGCCTTTCCTTCGATCGGCTTCAATTCGAATCAATAAAACTTCACAACTTCCTTCTGAAAGGTCATACTGGTAACATGAAACATACTGCATTTATCAATAATCTTCACCATTCCTACATCCAAGAACACGTTGCACTTTTTCCATGAATACTGAAGATGTAAGAGTGTGATACAAGAATAAATTCAATTCCAGTTTAAATTGTAAAGTAGGAAGAATGCACAGTAAGACTCAGAATTTCAGAAATTCATGTACGTCTCCGTGTCCAGAACTGCAGCAAAACAGAGGGGTAATCTGTCCCTGAATGCTCCATGTGTTCAGTTGGAAACTTGTGTGAAGCAGCATGCAGTCTGACAGAGCGCCTGGGAAATCCTCGATTGTCTGATCTAAAGCTGCAATAGGAGCTCTCCATTCTGGCTGTGAGAGCGGTGGGGTAAATGGGAGGACCTTGATATTCCGTGGTGTCGATTCACATTGCAACATGTTATTGTTGAAAACCCTCTGTCAGAAACAGCACTGACAGAGAAGAACAGGAGGACGCTATTCCAAACACCGGTCCTACCCCGCCATTTTACATCGTCATGACTGACCAAATACATCAATATCTTTCCCCGGTTCATCCACAACAGCCTGTCGCCCAAAGTGAAAAAGACATTTAAGCAATCGATAATGCCTGTGCAACTATTGGAGGGGAATACGTTTAGAGACAGTGGGTTTCTGCACAAAGTTTGTAGGTTTCCTGGGTTAGCAGTTGATTCTGGTCTAATCATGCTTCAAATGATATGATTCTGACAAAACTCACCAACAAGGGGGTAAGGAATTTTCTGTGGTAAACAGCAATTTCGAGAACCCCAGACTGACGGGAATTAACGATGAATCAGCAGAATAATAATTGATTCAGCTGAAATTTGAACTCCGATTCTGGTGGAACTCAAAACAACAAACTTTGTATAGCCATCTTAATAATGCTGTAGAAATCTAACGCGCTTTTCATTGCACCACCGAGCCGCGCTAGCCACAATTTTACTGGACCCAAAGTTGTGGTTGTCGGGGAGAAAATGTAATAAATCTCCAGGAGATGTGTTGAGTTCTTCAAGGAGTAGATCTTTTATTAGCAGACAAAAAGCAAATTCTTGAACGACCCCGAAACTCAGGATCCGTGGCTCTTTATACCCTTTCTTCAATTATATTTTTGTTAGCTTACCAGGATGCCCAACTGTGTTATCAGAATTATTTCACGCCAGGTATACAATAAACCATTGTCGCTTTACTTCTGCCAATAGGGTTTTTCTATTGTCACGGTTATGTATTTTACTGCCACCTCTGCTGCAATGATCTTACAGCCCAGACTAACCTGTCATGATTAGATTTTTAGCTACCACATCTACCACAATGTTTTCTTGTACCAAGCTGATTAGATATTTAATGTCTTTTTTTCTGCTACAAGGGTTTCAAGCAGGCTGACTCTACTAACTATCAATTAATTATTTTAAGTCAGATCCTAAATATTTATTGTCACGACTTGTCCCAACCTGCAATGATGATATTTAGCTAGCAAGGTTGACGGTACTAATTGCTATTATCTCAGCATTTCACAGTAACCGTTCAGCCGCAGTATGACTCTGCTCATTGGTGGAGGAGCATTCCACTCTGCTTATCCCATCCAGCCACAGTGGCCCCATCCTGCCACAGTGACCTTTTGACTCGTGTAGCATTCCACAGACCCCTTGTAACAGATCGACAGTAGTATCCATGCTTTTCCCCTTCCCATGCTTTCATGCTCTGTATTTTCCGTACGGTGTTCGGATCTTTGATCAGATATCTGTTTGTCTTTGCCCCACTTTCCAGTATCCATAGTCCTTATCCATGAGTGCTCTCGCTTCTCAAGTATTCGGCTAAATACTCCTGAAGTGTTTTGATGACTCATAGTTTTACCACATGTTCAAACAGTGAGTTCCAATTATACAACACTCTCAGAATGAAAATGTTCTTCTTATATCTCCTTTTACTATCCTCCCCTTGCGTTTAACGTAGATCTATGATTGTAATCATTTCCCATAAGAAATGTATTCCTATAACATGTATCTATCTCCTTACTGTACACCTTCATCTCTTCCTCACTCACTCTTCTCCGCTCTCAGATAAAGAGCCTGAGCTAAGCTAATTTATCTTCACCATGACGAGATTGTCGTGCTGAAAAAGTACAGCTGGTCAGGCAGCATCCGAGAAGCAGGAGAACCGACGCTTCTGGCAATAGCCTTTCATCAGGGATGAGACGTGGGGGTGGGGGCGGAGAGATAAATGGGCGGCAGTTGGGGTTGGGTGGAAGGTAGCTGGGAAAGCGATAATTGGATGGAGGCGGGGAGAAAGTGATAAGTCAGAGGAAGAAAAGATTAATAGGTCCGGAGGGTGATGCCGAGTTGGATGCTTCGGACTGTGATAATGTGGGTGGAGGGGAATTGAGGAAGATGTTGAAATCCACATTTATCCCGGATGGTTGCAGGTTACCAAGGCAGAATATGAGGCGTTCCTCTTCCAGGCAGCGGGTGGTAACGGTTTGGCGGTGCTTATGCCCGAAAGGTCGATTGTCCTGTTCTGCAAACCACATTTCGGGGGAGATGTGAAATACCAAAGACTGAAAAAAAGGACAAAAACTTATAGAATCAGAGTTACTGGAATTAGAAACAAAGCAGACAGAAACTATTTGGCAATTGAGTCTACTCTGTGCCGCCGAAGAGATTCACACTCTCCCACCCTATCTTTCTAAACCCGCATTATTGATCCACCTACAAAAATAGAAATGAGTTCAAAAACTCAGCGGGTTAGGTAGCATCGGTGGAGAGAAATCAGAGTTAGCATTGCGAATCGAAAGCTGTTCCAAGGAATGATCTGTTGACCCCAAATGGTCATTCTGTTTTCCCTGAGCTGCAATTCTAACTTTTGTCTTTGATTTTGTCTTTGATTATACAGTCCATTGAGGTTTGGTTTGCCATCTACCTGAAGTGCACATCTTTGGACAGTGAGAAAGAATCGGAGCAGCCAGAGGAAACCCACACGGAAGAGAGAGAAAAGGAGCGTGCAAATTCCACACAGTCAGTCACATAAGTCTGGAATCGAATGCGGGTTTCTGGCCTCTTAGCCCTCCCAAGCTGCAAGTGCCCGTCCTGGTTGCGAATTGAACCCAATCTTACGCAGTGACAGGCAGTTGTATTACCATGGAGTTCTATGCAAAAAGAAGCCTATGTATCAGTACTGGAAATCAATAATCGATTAACTATCCGAACTCTTTTTTTTAAATCACTTGACCGACACCCTTGTACGCCTGTCATCAAAAATTCACATCTGACTACTTCTGAAAGTTATGAGGATTTCTGCCTCTCCAACCTTTGCATGCACTGAGTTCCAGATTTCAAAACGTTTGTCTGCGCATTCACTCAAATCTTTCCTCCTCTGTTCTTAAATCTATTACCCCCTGAGTGATCTCTCCATTATAGCAAAACGTTTATTTCAGTCTACGCCATCCGTATCCCTGATTATTTTGTATATCTCAATCATGTCTCCTCTCGATCTCTTCTGCCCTAAATATATACAGTCTATCAAATCTCTCTTCATAAAATAAACTCTTCTACCCAGACAATATCCTGGTAAATCACCCCAGCAACATTTCCAGTGCTGATGTGATTGCAGAACTGCACACAGTAGTCTGGATAGAGCCGAATGATCACGTGAAATAAATGATGTGGAAGTCTGCAGAAAGAGGTCTTTTTGAAAAAAAAAGTTTATTTTCCTCAGTGCTGCCCTGTGTTCTTTTCCTGAGCCTGAAGTTCCAATAATATCTGATCCTTGTGATTAAAAGCTGCTACTTGACCATTGATCTCAAAACCACAATATCGAAATGGATTAACTGGTCTGAAGATCGCAATGGTATGATTGCGGCACGTTCACCCAGCAACAGTGAGCGCAGCAGCACAGACTGAACAGGGTTCAATGTGAAAATGATTGGAAGGGAAATGGGAGGGGGAACTTAAAGGAAGTCAGTAATTGTGGGAGGGAGAGAAGTCTCCAAGAATGGGTGAGTCTGAATTCTGATATTTATCTCACAGAAATGTGTGAGAGAGGGGTTTGATGAAAAAATCATAATATCAAAGAAAGTTTTCATGTAAAATCAATTAATTCATTTCTGTGTTTCTTTGGCATGTACCACAAGGAGTTAAAAAGGGGAGAACGTTACATGCCGTAACTCGGAATCAAACAAGGTTACTGCGGCCACAACGCACAACATTATACGATCCCTGGGTCATGCAGAGATGCGTGTTTGAAAAGAGCAGTAACTACAGTGACATAGGACATGTTAGGAAGAATGCAGAGACACAACAGGACTATTTGGCGAGCAATAATAGACATGTGGGAACTCAGAATTGGTTGTATATTCAAATTGGATGTTTCAAGAAGCTGAGGAAGTTCCATCTAGTACTGCATGTTGAAGACTGAGGGTGATAGATTTTTACAAAACATCAAATTCTCAAGGGATACTGCAGGATATTGTTGAAATGTATGTTTCAACAGCAATGAGGTTTCACATTTGTTGCCTCACGAGGTTCCCTACACAAGGAAGTACCCATTTCTGCAGTGGATCACATAACCCCAGTTCCTCCACCCAGAACCAATGGTGCAGTTGCAAAGATAAAACTGAAAATTGGGATGGAAATGAGCACGTGAAGCTACAGTGTAGCACCAATGATGCGATCGGGGAGCACATGGTCCTTCTATGATGGTACCGAGGCACATGAAATTCCGAGGCTGGGAGTTCTCCTGGTCAAAGGCGGGGAGGAAGGGCACATTTGTCTCCAGTTATTCGATTATTAAGATACAACAGCAGCATTAATCCGCACTGCAGATCGGCTCACCGGAAGCGTGCTGCAGCCTCAAGCGAGAGATCGATGTATTGCAAGCATTCAGTGCAATTTTCCTTAACAATGCACTGTTTTGTTATTTTGACAGTACGAACTGTTTTTTTTTTTAATCACATCACTCTCTTACTCCCAGCAAACACTCCAGTACAGCGTACATCAGTTTCATTCCGACACAGCCACATGTCATATTCTCACTCCCTCTGAGATTATTGGAATTGCCAATGTCATTCTCTGAGATGGTGAAACGTAGCATTGAGATGGTAGTGTAGTGAACAAAGAAGAACAAAGAACACAGAACATTTATAGCCCAGGAACAGGCCCTTTTGACCTCCAAGCCTGGGCTGAACCAAATCAACTGTCTAAACCTATAATCCAATTCCTCAGCATCTGTTTCCATTTTCTCCCCACTTATTCACGCATCTATCAAGGCTCACCTTGAATGAAACGACCGTGCCTGCCTCTACTACCTCTGTTATCAACGTGTTCCAGGCACCTACCACCCTCTGTGCTAAATACTTTCTACATCTATCCTCCTTGAACGTTTCACCTCTCAATTTGAATGTGTGACCTCTCATTATTGAACCCCTCACCTGGAGAAAAAGCATATCTCTATACACCCGGTCTGTACCCTTCAAGATTTTGTAGACCTCAATCAGGACCCCTCAATCTCATTTTTTCTACTGAAAACAATCATAAACTTCTTAACCTTGTTTACAGAAAGCATCTTCCATACCAGCAACATCCTCCTAAACCTTATCTGCACCCTCTCCTAACCGTCCACTTCCTTTTGGTAACTTGACGACCAGAACTGTGCACAGTATTCTAAACGCAGCCGAACCAAAATCTTTTACAATTTTAGCATGACCTGCCAGCTCTTACACTCAAAGCCCGGTCCTATGACGACAAGCATGCCATTTGCTTTCTTGGTCGCTCTATCCACCTGTGCCGCCATCGTCATGGTACAAAGAACCTGAACTCCCAGATTTCTCTGCTCATCAAATTTCTCCAAGGCTGTTCCGTTTACAGTGTAGTTGGTTCTAGAATTAGGCTTCCCAAAATGCATCACTTCACATTTGCCTCGAATGCAATCCGTCTGCCACATCTCCGCTGAACTCTCCTGTCTATCTATATTCTTCTTCATTCTTTGACTGACCCCTATGCTTTCTGCTACTCACCAAGCTTCGTGTCAAATGCAAATGTAGTGGCGATATACTGGGCTAGCAACCCTTGGAGACTGGAACATGGCAGCTGCTAGTATTTAAATCGATGAATAAAATCTGGAATATTAACCCCGATCAGAAGAACAGAGGCAAAAAGTTTTATTTTGCTGAAAACCCATTCATTCTTGTCCCTTTGAAAGGGGAATTTGCCATCCTGAACGAGACCTGCCAACATATGACTCCAGACTCACAACAGTCAGGTTCACCCTTAGAATCCCTCTGACTCAGTTCAAGGTGAATTAAGAATGAACAACAAATAATGTTCAGACCATGGTGGCCACACTCCGTTGGAGAATAAAGTAGAATAAAAAAAATCATGGATGACGGGGAAAATTGGGAGTCATCTCTGCGTGGACTCAAATTCAACTGATTATCCAAGCTAAGTAGACACATGGATACACGCACCGCCAAGAAATCAGGTCCATAGGGGGACTTCAGGAAAGGGTTCAATTACCCGTTGAAGTATAAACCTACGTGCCCAGGCACAATGTGGACAGGTCATTCACCATTCCCATATGTGAGAAGGGATCACTCAGGAGGCCAACTGGCAGAATCACCAGCATGTTTACAAATGACATCAGGGGTCCGATTGTGCTGTTATTGCAGGCGTCCGTCACATCCAGCAATGAATCATGTTTGGAGTTCCACTGTTTCCTGATGTAGATCAACGATTCAGACTTAGTTGTAGGAGTCATGATTTAGAAGTTTGCAGAGGATGCAATAATTGGTCGTGTATTTTACTATGATGAATAATGTCAGGGCCTGCAGAGATGTATCAGTCGGCTGGAAAATAAAAACGGCGAATGGAATTGAATCCAGACCAATAAGTGGTAACAAATTTGGGAAGTTGAAACAATAACAGTGAGGATTCTGAGTGGTGAACAGAATAAACAGGAACAAAGAGATTTTGGAGTGGATATTCACAGATCACTGAAGATTTTTGGACAGGGAGCTCAGTTGGTCGAGAGTATTTTTGGATATTTTCTGTTGTTGACCTCTGACTGTGGATGATATTCGATCTTTAGCAACCACCACTTTAGGAAACAACGAAAAGAATGAGCACCAGTCTGGTCAATGCAATAATCAACATTTTAAAAAATTGTAAGATAAAGGATGGAGGGCTGAAGTATACCACTTTGATCATCAAGACCGCTTCATCACTCAATGAATTTACCACTGACACATCTCCAAGTCATGCCGGTATATGCCTTGGAGGGTAACTTGCAAATGGTAGCGTTTCAGTGCATCTTCAACCTTGTCCTTATAGTCAGCACAGTTTTTGAGCTTTGAATGTTTTGTCAACACAGCCTGGATGACTTACTCCACCGCATCTTGTAGGTGGTGTACTCTACTGCAATTGTGCCTTCGTGTTGAGGTAATAAACATTCAGGTATTGAACGTGGTACAGTTAAGCGACTCCATTGTCGGGGAGGATGTCCAGTTCCTTCAGTGGTATTGAAGCTGCACACATCCAGGCAAATGGAGAGAGTTCTTATACACATCTAATTTGTGCCTTGCAGATGATGCAGGCTTCACGGAGACACGAGTTATGTTAATAATCGAACAAAGTCGACTGATGGAATCTTTTTTGTAGTCAACTTCTTTATATGGGCGGTCAGGTTCCATTTCTCCTAAATATTAGCTCCGAGGGCGATTACACGGAGGACTTCGTTTACAATGAAGCCATTAAATGTCAACAGAATATGATTAGACTCTCATTTGTCAAAGTTATCATTCCTGTATTTGGTCCATTTGTGGACTAATACGATTCCAATCGCTATCTGATTTCAAGTTCCAGTTCCCGTGCTGTCAGGGACAGCTGAGATTTATGAGGATGTTGTCAACTTTGGATGAAATGGTGCTTCGTAGAATGATTGGTCAGGCTGGGATTATTCTCCTTGAAACAAAATTGTGGGATCATTATCGGGTAGATACAGGCAGGTGGCTTGCCCTATGCTCTGAGGAGAGCACCAGAGGACATAATCTCAGAATGAGATACCGCCCATTTAATTCAGAAATGAAGAGTAATTTCCATGCTCAGAGAATCTGTGGCATTTGTTTTGGTAACCGAAGTAGAGGCTAAGTTGTTGGGTATTTTCAAACTGTGTCAGGTATTTAATCAGAAAGATGGTGAAGTTTGTCGAGGTAAGTGAGCAGAATGGAGTTGAAGATTATCAGATCAACCATGAGTTCGTTGTATAGTGGGGCAGACTCGATGTGCTGAATGGCATACATCCACTTTGTATAACATTTGGTCTAACGCCAAATTGTATTCATAAGTTCAGAATTGTGATTGGATGGAATGAAGTGATAGAAAAGCTTTAGAAACTAATCAGGAACGAAGCTCATAAGCTCATGAAGAAGAAATGTGCTGTGACCTGGGGGCAACAAATGACACTCTGCACAGCACAGGTGGCTGTTTACAGAAGCTGTGATTGCTGAAGAAAATTGGTCGACCTTGTACAGTTAGCAAGTCAGTCATCACGCTGCATGTGAAAGAATGAAAGGTTTGTTTCATTGGAGCAGTTTTCTGCGGTTCCAATTCCGAGTGACTGTTTGAAATACTGATCAGATCATTGGGTGGACTGTTAGGTTAAAATAATCATGAACAATCCCACTGGATTAACTTGTGCTCCCGATCACTTGTTCGTTATTTTTCTTTCTGTCGATGTAAATTCATAGAAAGACAAGATGGAATGAGTGACATAAAGAAAAAAAATGTGTTCCTTCTCATTACATCAATTTAATTTACAACTGAATAGAACATCTGCTCTCATTCTTTATTTAAACTTTAATGTGGTGTTTATTATTCGTGAATCTCCCATGCAGTGAAGGGCAAGAACAAAATTCTCGATCCAGTTTATACCAGAGATGTGAGATGCAAAGTAAAAATGCAGTAGTGGTTTGTGGAATTAGCAACCAAAGTGTGACTTGAACTCGTGAATGCGGAGCACGGTAGTATAATAACCCACCACCGTAATCTCTCGGTCTCCTCAGCACGTTTTGGAAAGGGGTGACATGCGACCTCATTAAGGTTACACGTGATGAAAGTCGTGGATGAGAAATTTCTGGAGCTAAATTGATCCACACCATTGTGTTTCTGCTTTCGCCAGAATTAGAATAACAGCAAAATCCAAGAAATAGCCATGCTCGTCGGAATGAACATCTGTCATTGATTCATTCTGAATCAGAACTGTGTCAGAATGAAGCATCGAACAAGGATTTCCCGTCATCTTCACATCCACATTTTGCCTTGACTCATAATTTCATCAGTCACGTTCTCTCTAAAGTGAAGAAGTAGCCATGGAGAGGGATATAAAGGCGATGTTGTGGTTCAATAGCCGTTCTCATATGGCTTAACTGAATTGGGTTAAATCGCAAGAAACGCTGTCTTGTTCATTTCATTTTATTAATTAAACTGAAAGTCACAAAGTTCATTGTAATAATCGGAAGTGAATTAGATTTATCTCATTGGAACGATTAATGATATATGCAAATCTTTTCCGAACTTATTTCAGCTGAAAGAAAATACTGCTTCGAAAAAGAGACGATTAAAGTCCAAAAGAAAAACCAACAGTTTGTTGCTCGTGCATTGGCAGATTTCACTGATCATTAAATGGACCAAACATCATGGTGATCACATCTTTTAGCCACGTGATTAAAGCAGGAAGACGATCTCCTACCAATGGGTCACTTACTATTCATTATGTAATATCTTTCCTTTACAAGAAAAAAATCCACTGAGTTCCATTTGCAAAGCTTCAGGTGGCATAGTATGTCAAATCTTTCCAAATCCAGGGTATTTGAAACAAAATCTTATTCAGCCGTGCACGTTCACGAAATTTCTATACTTTTAAAGTCAACCAATTGAGACATTGTTTCCCCGCGGCTTCAAACCGACTACACCCCACCCCTACAACTTTACCTAGCCACAGACTATTTCTCTACTTTTGAAATTTATTCCTTATATGTCACCAATTGTGCCTTTCCAAATATTTTGAAAAACAGGTTCTCGGAGTGTCAGCGATTCTACTCTCATCATTTCTTTGTCCCTCAAAGGGTTTGAAGGTTTGACGTTTAGATATTTACTAACTTGAACACAAAAACACGAGTCACAAAATCACCAGTCACAAAAAGCATTGGCTCGTCACAATAAGACCCTTATGAAAAATATTCTACTCAACAGTAATTCGACGACTGTGAACATCTTCATATCGTTCTTGCAAAGAACACTCTTATTATTCCTAAACTTTTATTATCCTAATTATTTCGACATTTGTATCAGAACTAGGAAGAAAATGAGAAGCAATTCACGAGTATTTTCGGGAGTGAAAGTCAAAATAAATTAAATTTACATTATCACCTTTCAGTATTTTCTCTGAATAAGCAGATAATGATTTTTAATGTGCGAGCTCAAAATGTTTTCACCTACAGTTGCACTAAGCCAAAATTAAGTTACTTTATTTTGCGACACTTCAACTGGAACTCTGATTGGAAAGTGGCGACGTATGTTGATGTTAGCGTCCTCAGGCATTTTTAATAAAGCATGGTTATTGGTTTTAGTGAAATATTTCGTGTGCAATTACTGAACTCAGATGTAAGAAATCAAGTGCATTTATTGGGTGGAATTGTTCACCAAATATTTACTGTGGTTCTTGTTCTCAGGAACAATAAGATACTTACTCAGGCTTTTCTCCTGAGCAGTAATTAGATGACCAGGACGACTTTATGAGGCTGTATGCGCCGTGTCTGTGAGCATTTTGTTTTCAATTACATTGAGATATTTTACTAATAATGGAAGGGATTAATAATCATGTGTTAAAGGTCTTAACTAATGTCATATTTTCTTTTAAAAATTACGAGAATTCCTTTGTGCAACAATGATTTGGAGATGCCGGAGTTGGACCGGGGTGGCCAAAGTTAAAAATCACACAACACCAGGTTATAGTCCAACAGGTTTGTATGGAAGCACTAGTTTTCAAGGTGCTGCCTCTGCATCGGGTGATCTGATGCAGAGACAGCGCCGGGTAAACAAGTGCTTCCAAATAAACCTGCTGGACTATAACCTGGTGTTGTGTGATTTTTAACTTCGTGAAACAAACTGAAGAACCCACATGTGATAAGTGAGATATATGCAAAATCGATTTTCAAAGCATTTCATCTTACAATCAATATGACTCGGCCATTGGAATAATAAACCGAACTCTCAGGCAGTTCATCAATTGTACACTAAGTAGAAATTTAACTTAATAAAAGACATAGCAATAATGAGATGAATTACAATATTTTATTGTATAATAAAGGTAACCTGAAGAACTGAAGGGTAATAGCAAGTGGCATTTGCTTCATTTTACTGAAGAAAAATCGACGTTTTTTTTTTCATCTTGCTTGGACTAGAGAATAAGGATAAGTATATGTGAGGTGTTCAAATATACAATACTGATGTGCTAAATGTTTATTAAAACTCTTCTGCAGAATTAAGTTCACAGAATAAACAATTTGAGTGGGAGCAGCGGCCGAGTTGAGGTGAACCCGGGAGACTACAGCTAAGAATAAACAATATTTGGGCATTCATGATCTGATTGGAATTAAAATCCTGTTGTGCACCATATGCATAATAATTGGATGTAGCAAGGTATTTTGATTTTAAAAACAAATGAATTTCATTTCTAAGATATATTAAATTTTGAAAATTACAAAGTCCTCAAACTTAAAAGTTAGAGTCAATGCAATGACATACTTTTATTAATAACCTGCAGATAAAAGATTGCAGATTGTGAGATTAATAGAATGAACAACAGACAGAAGCAGATCCAAAACTGGATTTAAAAGCAATGCAACCTCCGCTTAGTTATATTCTAATCACCATTCTAAGCTGCTCTAATGCATCTCTGTTCAAGATGAACTCACACCTCCTAGTCTCGTAGGAGTAAGACACTACTAGAGCTCCACAAGTGCCTTTCATTATCTTCCCACCAAGGAAGGGTGGGATTATAATAGATTGTGATTACTCAAATGCAAATTAACCAGTGTTCATTCCGATAATTGGACTGGTAATTAATTAGACTGTTTCTGTGTAATGGACTGAGAATGAAATGGCAATTCACAATAACGATGGAACTAATCACATATGTTATTACTTAAAAATTAATATTATGATAATTGAGAGTAAGATAAATAGACACATCATGCGCTTATTGTAAATTCATAAAAAATACAACTGCTGTTTATGTTTAAAGTGTTTTTTCTTATAATGGAAAGATAACTAGAACGTTTAGCAGTAGGACGGAATCTGAAGAAAATGTTATTCACTGTGACTATTCAGCTGCAGAGAACTTCCCCTCCTTCCACAAACGTACAACTTCCAACAATTCCAAATTCACTCTGATTGATAAAGGAAAGAGCAAATACCTGTAAAATCCTTTTTTCTTGTTTACACAAAATGCCACAAATTTGAAACATTTTTTTAGCTTTAAAATATTTAAATCTTACTGTGAACAGAAATACAATAAAACTTAGCGTTGAAGGAAAATATAATCAAACCAAATTAAAATACACATTGATATTTACAATAATTGGGAGAGTGAACACTGCAATTTATTTCCATCAGTTGATGTACTGAGCCATGATTCCAATTTCATAACTCATTTGGATTAGGCAATGTTTAGATATTAGCAATAACTAAATTATTAATATACTGTCAGTGAACCGAATATTAATGAGAATTCTCACATTGCTATTTGAATGAGCAATGTGTCGAAATAAACAGTAATTATTGGTGAAATGCCATTAGATAGCTCATAATTGATCAGGTTGTGATTACTTCGTTTGTACAAATGAGTAGTATTCAGAAATTTCCAATAAGCATTGGGTGGAAAATCAATGCTTTTTGGTGTAGACCTGAAAGTTTTTTTAAAAATTGAAATGTAGGCACTAAGAAATAATGGATTAAACTGTGATGTGAATCTCACCTTACTGAATATTTTAAAGTTTTCTAACATGTTTCTAGTTCAATCTTCAGTTTAAAAGGGTAATTTTGGCTCAGCACAACAGCAACTGTAAACATTTTCAATACATCTCCACCAAAGTTATTAATCTGATAACTAAGAACAAATATAAAAAAAAGTCTGTAAATGTCATTGACTGTATCTTTTGATTATAGTCAAGTTCATTCTCTACTTACTTTATTCCTATTTCTGACACCAGTGATTAATATTGATTAGATTAAATGTCATATGAGTGAGACATTAGTTTTCTCTCAATGATCTGTGCAGCCCATAATGTTGTGCTGAACATAATGCAAAAGAAACTCACCGATTCTGCCAACCCTTCGTCCATATGCTTCCAAATTATCGAAATGAACATTAAATAGCCTTAATGCATTTGCCTCCCTCACCATTTCTGGAAGTTCATTCCAGACACCTAGCACCCCCTGTGTAAAAAAACAAATTGCCCCTTTGAACTGTCTCCCCTAACCTTAAACGCAAGTCACATAGTTTTGACGTTTCAACTCTGGGAAAAACAATCAGAGTGTCAACCGTATCTATGTATCTCATGATTGTATAGACTTACATAAAGTCTTCCCCCACCCTTTGCCACTCCACAAAAAAAGCAGCCTGAGTTTTTCTCGCCTCTCCAAATCCAGACAGCATCCTGGTAACTGCCCTCTGTACCTTCTCCAAAGCCTCTATACCCGTCCTATAATGTGCCGAACAGAAATGAATACAATCGTTTAAGTATGCTTTAACCAAAGTCTTATAAAGTTACAACATGCCATCCTGACTCTTGTAACCAGTTCCCTGAACAATAAAGGCAAGCATGCCATTTGCCGTCCTTACCGCCCTATCTACTTGCATGGTCACTTTCAGGGAGCCATGGTCTTGAACGCCAAGATCACTTTGAACAACAAAGCTGTTCAGGGTCCTGCCATTATCTACTTTTCCTTAGTAATGGATCTCCCAAAGTGAAATACCTCACACTTATATGGATTAAACTTCACCTTTAATTTCTCTGCCCATATCTGCAATTTATCTTTTATCCTGCAGCATTCTTTGACAACCTTCTACATTATCCACAACTCCACTGAACTTTGTAATGCCTGCAAACCTATTAACTCACTCAATTCGATTTTAATCCATGTCACTTATATAAATTTGTATCACAAACAGAAAAGTTTCAGTACAGATCCCTGTGGAAAAAAAGACGGAAAATGAAGGAAATGCAGAATTCCTGAATAAATGCGGTTTTTCAATGACAGATCAATGCTGATGAATAATCTCTGAAGGTGTGATTTTTGTTTTTAACTTAACCCAATATTTTAATTCACAGTTTACTGATCTTAATGAATACCTAGTAAAAAAAATGCTTTGAAAATATTGAATCATTTTAAGTGTTGAGTTCTAACATTAACTGTTAGTTCATTGTCATTTCAATTACCACACCATAATGTATTTTAATCTTAGTAATGAGCATCATGCGATTCACATTTCAGTTTAATCCATTATTTCTAAGTGCCATTATCATAATGAAATATTAACTTTCTTTTCAGGTCAACAGACCTGCAATCCACCAATGATTTCTCATCCAAAACTCATAATAACTATCTCATTTTCTTTCATTTGAATTCTCATATTAATGGAAGGAATATTACTCAGCCTTATCAATTAAGAGGTGGCTAACTATTTTTCACATAAATATTTCAGTTCTTTCCAACATATTGCACAATTAAATTGCAATAAGGGTTTTCTCATCATTCTTAAATTTGTTATCAGCCATTTTAAAACTAATTATTACAATTATCAAACCGGTAATCATTGTTGAAATCTAATATCTCCAGCTTTAGATGAGGAATTATGGCTCAGTACATCAACTGACGCAAAACTTATTGCACTCTACAATTTCTTAATCTTACCAAAAATAATTTGAAGTGTGGGAGCTTAGTTGGATTGAACTGGCTGTGAGGAAAAATGCATTCTGAAGAAGGGTCACTGGACCCAAAGCATTTTCTGATTTTTCTTCACAAATGCTGCCAGATCTGCTGAGCTATTTTCCAGAAATTTCTGATTTTGTTTCTGATTTCCAGTATCCACCGTTTTTTTTGCATTCTTGTCTTGATTTTTTTTCATTTCAATGCCAATATTTCTGTTTTCTGATTATTACCATAAGAGGTAACTGTTTTCCTGCTAAATATGAATGAAAAAAAAAACACCTTTTCGACTGGATCAACACATCTATCCTCGGATAGGCTAAGCAAAGACATGTCAGAGAATTCCTAGCGGCCTGGCACTCCAACCACAACACCATAAACCCACACATAGATCGAGATGCCATCTATCAACCCCTCAGAAAAAGAACAGGAAATGACATCACAACAAGCCCCAGGAACCCCATCCAGGAGAAAGATATAAATAGAAAGCCGGAGACAACAGCTTCGCTTCACTTGGTGGTCGCCACTGATGATGTTACCGAGCCAGGTAATGAAACGTCTGGATATCAAACCGACAGCTCAGCGAGCAAACCTACACCCTAAATGTTTGTTCTATTACAGTAAAACTTGAATTCTTAGAAATCACAATTTTGCGAAAATGAGGGAAGTTGTCTTTCGCTGAGTAGTCACATTGAATGACTAATTCTTTATTTCCAATTCATATGCATTACAAAGCAGTTTAATTTTCATTTCTGTCTATGAATAATTGCTTCAAACATATTCAATTATTTGACCCTCATGACGTTTTTATTTAATTGAGATCAATGTCGCTTTGTTCCATCATTATTAGAAATTACTAATTATTTTTATCGGTCCATTACACAACGAACTGTCTAATACAATCCTAGTCCAATTATCACAATAAATATCTGAGCAGTTTCCCATTGAGTAACCATAGTAAGTATATGATTATAGTCCTGCCCATCCTGCATGGGAACATTATTGAGTGCTCTGGTAATGTCTGTACTAATACACCAGGAAGCATAGGTTCAATTCCCATCTTCAACAGAGATGTGTCAAAGCACCTCTGAGACTTCGTTAGAACATATCTAGGTGTCTATTGAATTGCTTTTCAACCCCAACATTTCCTCAACTTATATCTGTTTTTCATTGCTATGATCACAATATCTTCAATTTATTTGCTTTAGGTCACTAATTAAAGTATAAATGGGATTATACTGCTTCTAAATACCTCTCAACCTTGCAGTATTAAAGATTTAAGGTGAGAGGGAAAGATCTAAGAGGGATCTGACGGGCAACTTTTTTCATACAATATGTTTGGCACATATGGGATGAGCTGTGAGAGGAAGGGGCAGCGACTGGTACAATTACAACATCTAAAAGACTTTTGGACAGTTACATGGATAGAAAACGTCCAGAGGGGTATGGAACAAACACAGGAAAATGGGACGAGTTTAGTTTAGGAAACCTGGCCAGCATGTCTAGTTGGGCTGAATCGGCTGTTTTTGTGCTGTGTAAATCTACCATTCTAAAATTCAAAGTTGACTGTGTTTGGTAAAGGAGAGAACGAGCGGGTGTTAATTCTGTTTTGTCTCCAGAAAAAAAGTGGAATGAATTTTTATTTTGTCATGTAAAATAGTTCACTTTTATTGTGATTAAAATACAATGAATGTGAGCATTGAAGTGAAACATAATTAAATCAATTCAACTATGATTCCATGCTTAAAGTAAAAATTGATTCTTACAATGATTGTGAGTTTTTACACTGCAATATCTTCACAACAGTTCATGCACTGAGCCATTATTGCACATTTATACCCCTTACTGAACTGAACAATTATTACATATTAGAATTTTGAAAATCTATCTACGCACTTAGAAGTAGGAGCAATTTAAATTTGCTATGTGACTATGCAATGTGTAGACATGAATAGGAATTATTGCAGTGAAATGTAATTGCAGTTCCCTGAATTCCTAAGGCTGAGATTCATGCGATCATTCAAATCAGTAAAAGTCAGATACTTGCAAAGTGTGTTGGATGCAAAATCACTGGTTCCATTGTGGGATAGTTGACTTGAAAACAACAATATTGTTACAGTGGATTAAATTAAACAATAGATTAAATTAAAATGTGGATCACGTTAGAAACACAAACAAATTATTCTTCAATTATTATAAGGCTAATGAATTCAAATCAAATGCTGTAATCTGAACAAATAAATCGATTCAATGTTTTAAAAACACTTCGCTCTGATGTTGACTAGACGTTCATTATGTTCAGTAAACTGAAAACTAAAATATAGTAGCTAGATTGATGGACTGGGAACAATAAATGAGCCCAGTAATTATTGGAAATAATTTACTTTTGATGAAACATGCAGACAATACAATTCAAAAGTTATTGTGTTTGTTGACCTGAACAAGAGATTTAGGTAACTTCATTTCTCGCAAACAAAGCGGTATGGAAACTTTAAAAAAAAAATTTAGCAAGAAAAACAATGTAGCTTTTCGTGTCATCGTTTAAATGAAAATGTATGTTTGCATGGAATTGAATTATAATCAAAGCAAATAAAACAGGATTAAAATAAACATCAACGCGAATTCCATTATTGAACTAAAAATCAACTTACAATAAAAAAACAGCATTTGCTATGATTGCAAAACTGTACAGTGCAATGTGTTTACACAAGTTGATGTATGGAAACATGACACTACACTTAGAGATTTAACCATTATTAAACTTGATTGAGTTTTTTGAGGAAGTAACAAAGAGGCTTGATTTTGGCAGAGCAGCAGATGTGATCTATATGGACTTCAGTAAGGCGTTCTTCCCATGGGAAACTGATTAGCAAGGTTAGATCTCATGGAATATGGGGACAACTGGCCAGTTGGATACAGAACTGGCTCAAAGGTAGAAGACAGAGGGTGGTGGTGGAGGTTTCTTTTTAAGACTGGATGCCTGTGACCAGTGGAGTGCCACAAGGATTGGTGATGAGTCCTCTACATTTTGTCATTTATATAAATGATTTGGATACGAGCATAAGAGGTACAGTCAGTATGTTTGCAGATGACACCAAAATTGGAGGTGTACTGGAGAGCAAAGAGGGCTACCTCATATTGCAACAGGCACGGGTGGTGCAATGGTTAGCACTGCGGTCTCACAGCGCCAGAGACCCGGGTTCAATTCCCGCCTCAGGCGACTGACTGTGTAGAGTTTGCACATTCTCCCCGTGTCTGCGTCGGTTTCCTCCGGTTCCCTCCCACATCCCAAAGATGTGCAGGTTAGGTGAATTGGCCATGCTAAATTGTAGGGGTAAATGTAGGGGTATGGGTGGGTGGAGGGTCGGTGTGGGCCGATGGGTCTGTTTCCACACTGTAAGTAATCTAATCTGGACCAGATGGACCAATGGGCTGAGAAGTGGCAGATGGAGTTTAATTCAGATAAATGCGAGGTGCTGCATTTTGGGAAAACAAATCTTAGCAGGACTTAGTCACTTCGTGGTAAGGTCCTAGCGTGTGTTGCTGAACAAAGAGACCTTGGAGTGCAGGTTCATAGCTCCTGGAAAGTGGAGTCGCAGGTAGATAGGATAGTGAAGAAGGCGTTTGGTATGCTTTCCTTTATTGGTCAGAGTATTGAGTAAAGAAGTCAGGAGGTCATGTTGTGGCTGTACAGGACATTGGTTAGGCCACAGTTGGAATATTGTATGCAATTCTGGCCTCCTACCTACCGGAAAGAAGTTGTGGAACTTGAAAGGGTTCAGAAAAGACTTACAAGGATGTTGGATTAGTGGTGCTGGAAGAGCACAGCAATTCAGGCAGCATCCGAGGACAGGCAAAATCGACGTTTCGGGCAAAAGCCCTTCATCAGGAATAAAGGCAGAGAGCCTGAAACATGGAGAGATACGCTAGAGGAGGGTGGGGTGGGGAGAGAGTAGCATAGAGTACAATAGGTAGGTGGGGAAGGAGATGAAGGTGATAGGTCAGGGAAGAGAGGGTGGAGTGGATAGGTGGAAAAGGAGCTGGGCAGGTCGGACAAGTCCGGACAGGTCGAGTTACTGGAGGTTAGAAACCAGGATGAGGTGGGGGAAGGGGAAATGAGGAAACTGTTAAAATCCACATTGATGCCCTGGGGTTGAAGTGTTAGATTAGATTTTAGATTACTTACAGTATGGAAACAG
>NC_057717.1:33945394-33945609 GCF_004010195.1 Chiloscyllium plagiosum
GCTTGGAGGTCCTGGTCATGGCGGATGGAGGTGTAGAGGGATTGGATATCCATGGTGAAGATGAGGCGTTGGGGGCCGGGGAAACGGAAGTCTTGGAGGAGGTGGAGGGCGTGGGTGGTGTCTCGAACGTATGTGGGGAGTTCCTGGACTAGGGGGGATAGGACAATGTTTTACCTCGTTTTTACCTTTTACAAGGATGTTGCCAGGGTTGGAGG
>NC_057717.1:33946109-33953252 GCF_004010195.1 Chiloscyllium plagiosum
ATTGCAATGTGGAACACAATACGATCAGGGCAGGATGAGGTTGTTGAACCCCTTGCGCCTGATCCACAATTTAAGGAGATTCTAACTGATTTGTTACATAACTCCATTCTCCTGCCTTTGGTCAAATCTGTCACGACCTTTCCTTCGCTAAAAAGGTGTGTTGCCTACAGAAGGCCGTTGAGGGACAATTTTAATGATGGGGTATTGTCCTTCACTCATTGCCTTTGCTTCTATTGAGAATATTTTGTTCAAAAAAGACAGTAATTCAACTTTTCAAAGTAAGAAATAAAAGATGTAGATTGTGTTTGGCATGTGTCAAGGCGGTTGCATAGTAAAAGTGGGAAATTGGTTTGGGTGGAGGTAATAATCTTCACTTCAAGGGCCAGTGAGAACACTATGGGCCTCCTTC
Organism: Chiloscyllium plagiosum; assembly: GCF_004010195.1. Classification (NCBI taxonomy): domain Eukaryota; kingdom Metazoa; phylum Chordata; class Chondrichthyes; order Orectolobiformes; family Hemiscylliidae; genus Chiloscyllium; species Chiloscyllium plagiosum. Next base: position 33,946,519 of record NC_057717.1, read on the forward strand.
ACTCTAAAAATACTATAATTATGGATGTACTCGTATGGATTCATTATTCACGATAAGACAGGAAACAGAGTGAAGAATTTAACAGATAATTCTTGTGTGGGAATGTGTGCTCTGAGGAGATCTAAATATTTATGAAAATTGAACGGGCCTCCACATGGGCAGGGTCATTGCAAATGATATGTGATGCAGAGACATGAAGTTATCCACTTTATTGGAGAAATTGATGGACATTATAATTCATAAATTGTGAAATGTTGAAAAGTACAGATGTAAATAAAGCCCAAAGTGTCCTTGTCTATACGCTGCTGATGTCTAACTTACAGGTGCAGCAGGCTATTTGGAAAGAAAGTGGAATGAGAACCTTTATTGTCAGAGGATGTAAGCACAAGGGGAGAGATGTCTTGCTTCAGTTGAATTGGAGCTTGGCCAAACTGCACCTGGAGGACTCTGTGCAGTTTTGGTTCTTTCTCTCAGTAAATATTTTATTGCCACAGAGAGAGGAAAAGGAAGGTTCATTAGGCTTCTACCAAGGACAATGTTATCAAAGAGGTCCATGAGAAACTTGGCCTGTTTTCCCCGGTGTTTAAAGGAATGAAAATTAATTTCATTGCAAGTTACAGAATACTGATTAGATTCCTGCTTCTAACTAATTCCTGGCTATTCGTGTACCATTTATAAATTCAGTTGTATTCTGAACTGTGTCTCACTCCAATGGGAGACAGATTGTTGTTCTCACAAACACAGGAATAGTAGCAGACTGGATACTACAAGGCATAGCAGCAATATGCCCAGCAGCTCACTGAGTATGTTCTACCTTCCAGTTCAATGATGTTTGTTCTGATAGTCCTCAACTCCACTTTCTTGCATTTTCTCCGTCACCTATGATTCACTGACTGAGTAAAAATATGTCTCTCAGCCTTTAAGATATTTTCAAAATCTTTTGGAATTGTTTCTCTCACTGATATGAGTCTTTACTTCCGTTGTTTATTTCTAGTGCACTTTGTTGAACCGACATTAGATGCCGACCTCCACTCTGTTCAAAAGCACAATAAATAAATAAAGCTCAGAGCCTGTTATTTTCTCCCTCTTCTTTCATGTCAGCTTAAGATACAGATATGGGGATTTGTCCACTCTTTACCCTGCCAAAACTTCCAGTTCTTCCTTCTGGTCGCTATCAATCTGTTAAAGGGTCACACGGGCACTCTCCCTGAATCCAGGTACTCCTTCACCCAAGTGAAGACGGATATGAAATACGTGTTTCACGTATTTTCTGGCTGTGTGCACAGGCTGCCTCCTTGATCCCTCATATTCCCCGTTCTTTCCCTTGTTATCCTCTTCCCCTGATATGTGGATGGAATATCTTTGGCTGCTTACTAATCTTACCCGCTAATGTTTTATCACACCTCCTTTATTCTCTTCTACTGACTTCCTTAACTTCAGCGCTGCACTTCCTACATTCTTACAGGGATTCCATTGATCTGCTCACTTTATAGCTGCTTTAAACTACTCTTTACTTTGTTATTCAGCTCTGAATATTTGTAGACGTCGGAGTGTCTCTGGGCTTGTTTTCCTAAGCTTGATCTTAGATTGTAACGTATTGGGCCCATACTCTCATCAATTCCATTTTGAGCATGGACACTCCTCCCTACTCCATGCTATTCGACGACAGCATTACCCAGAAGTAAATGTCCCCAGACTACTTTGGCCAGATCCTGTTTTCTAATAAACTCTGTCTCCCCAATCCAAAAACCTTATATTTTAAAGACTTTTTTTGCCTTTTCCTTAAGGAACTTAAAATAAATGATGTTATGGTCATTGGTCCTCACCTTCTCTTCCAATCCTGCTCGAACATATGATTGGCTTCCTTCTCCACAATAAGGCCCAGCAATGCACTATCCCTGGTTGTATCTTCTACACGTTGATATGAGAAGCTCTCAGCAATAAAGTTCAACATATTTGTCCCCTCTTAGAAGCACATGACTAACCCAATAAATGTTGGATATTGAAAAGCATAAATAGAATTACCCTCTTATTGTTTTATACATGACAGTGATTAGTTACACAATAGCTCCTGTACTTTCTTCTAATTGGGCATCTTAATATGACCCTTGCAATGTATCTGTCATCTTTTTATTCCAGTCTCTATCCACGAAGCCTCAATTGAAGGCCCTTCCACAATATCATCCCTCTTTACTGCAGTAATTGACTCCTTAATTAATAAAACCAAATCATGTCTGGTCTATAGTTCCTGTACTACAGAATATTCAGTTGTCAATTCTGATTTCCATCAACCAAATCTCTGACGGCAAAAATGTCACTCCAACAAAACACACCTGCCTATCTCTGTACGCTCCTACCAACCCTACGGACCTCCCAATCTCTGTAACCTAAGCTAGAACCTACACATTTCCCAACTTTGTCACATCATCCGGCTCCCTACAACTCTCCCTATCTCTGGAATCTCGTCCAGCCCCAACAACGCTCCCTATCTCTGTAATCTCCTCCAGTCACTACACACCTCCCTATCTCTGTAACATTTCCACCCTTCCACCCCAACTGATCTCCAGCATCTTCACCTCTTCCTGTCACTGTCGTACGTTGCTCCACAGGACAGGAACCCACCCTCGAAATTACAGTGATTGGTTACACAATAGCTCATTTCTTCTAACTGGGCCTCCCTATCGCTATAAACAGTTCAAGCTCCTACAGTCCTCTCTATTGTTGTAAACTCTTCCAGCACCTACAGCCTTCTCTAACATCCAGCCCATAAATCCATCACTATCCGGGCAATCTCTCTGTTCTGTTACAGCTTCCCTATATCCGTAACATTCTCCTGCACCTATACCTCCCTATTTCTGTAACCTCCTCTACCTCTGAGCTCCTCCATATCTCTGTGAACTTTTCACTGTTTTCATTCACAGTGCATCCACAATTCTTAAGATGGTGAATACTAAACACTCTTATACCCTTTGATTGAAATGATTTCACATCCTTCTCAGACCCAAATAAATTGCCCATTATCCCAAGACTCTGTTATCATGTTTTGGATTCCCTGACCCACAGAAAACATTTTTCAGCATCTGCCCAATCAAGCCCTTGCAATTCAATATCTTTTTATATTTCAATCAAATCACGTATACATTTCCTGACCCTGACACTCAAGAATATAGACCAAATTTATTCTGAAAGTGAAACCCAGATTGCAAGCTGTTAAACATTCGTATACTTTTCAGCGATAGGTATCAAACATTGCTGGCTGGGCCATCATTTATTACACATAGACTGTTATTCGGGACAAGGTGGCAGTGTGCTACCTATTTGAGCATTTGCAGTCAGTTTGGTGCAGGGACACCAACAATAATGTGAGAGAAAGAAAGCCAGGATATTCTTCAAGTGAAACCCATGGAATCGAGATGTATTTCCTTAAGTTCAGTAGTACACTTTCTACATTCTTATCGGGATTCCATTGATCTGCTCACTTCATAGCTGCTTTAAGCTTCTCTTCACTTTGTTATTCAGCTCTGAATATTTGCAGATGTTGAAGGTTCTGTGGGCTCGTTTTCCTTCATTGGATCTTAGATTGTAAAATATTGGGTCCATACTCTCATCAAATCCATTTTGAGCATGAACGCCACTCCCACTCCACGCTGTTCGACTACAGCTTTACCCAGAATTTGAATTCCACTATTTAAAAGGCATCTGGATGTTTAAAAGGCATAGGAAGGGTTTGGAGGGATATGGGTCAGATGCTGGCTAGTGGGACTAGATTAGGTTGGGTCCAGAATTAAACCATCCCTTGTTGTATCTTCCACATGCTGATACAAGAAGCTCTCAGCAATTAATTTTAAAATATTTGTCCCCTCTTAAAAGCATATGACTGCCTCAATAAATGTTGCATATTGAAAAACATAAATATAATTATCCTCTTATTGTTTTTATACACTACCGCGATTGGTTACACATTGGCTCATGTATTTTCTTCTAACTGACGATCTTTAATATGACCCTAGCAATTATCTGTCATCTTTTTATTCTAATGGCAATCCTCGAAGCCTCAGTTGAAGACCCGCCCAAGATAATGTCATTCTTTACAGCAGTAATTGATTCCTTAATTAATAAAACAACAGCATCTCCTGTCTATAGTTCCTATGCTACAGAATACAGAGTTGCCAATCCTGACCTCCTTCAACCACGTCTCTGATGTCAAAAAGATGTCACCATTTCACGTGTCAATCTATTCCCTTATCACATCTGTCTGACATGTAATAATCCTAGCACCAAGGTAAAGGACATCCAGCCTGGATTATAACACAAGGAACAGTCTGTACATCGTCTGTACTTCAGAGTTCTATAACCATTCACTGTTTGTTATCAGGCTTCCCAATCTACGAACCAAAACTCTAAATCTAAGACTGTAAGAAGCAATATTTGTTGAATCATCTTTTTTTTTAAATTGATGCATCAAATGCCACTTTCCCGAACTGAGCGATCACCTCCATGTACCATGAGTTTTTTGGTGATTAATTCCCCACTCAGTGTGCAGGGGGGCTGACCTCAGTAATGGGCAGCGTTGATTAAGTCCCTCCACAAGTGCATGTGTTCCCAGCGATGCTGCTGGAGTGTGCAGGGTACCGGCTTGTGCTGACCCTTTGTGAACAATAATCACTCTCCCTCTGGTAGATCAAACCTGCCTCTCATCATGTGGAGTATCTCACAGAAAATGATTAGTGCCTTTCTATGTTTTCCATTCCATGATCCCCAGGATATAGGGAATCATATTGGCTCAGGAAGTCAGCACCACATGTAGCCCTGAAATATAAAGTCAGTAAGTGGGTTGAACAGCCCATTATGGAGTGGACCACCTGAGATGAAGCACAGACTGTGCTCCCAGGTAGTGGATTCTCATCAATTGATGAAATGGGGAAGAGAGTGACTTGAGAAAGCTGGGGAGCAGCGTTAGGTCGAGACTTGCACTTATGATGCCCATTGTTACATTGTACTGACACTCAGTTGAATGTATGTGTGGTGACATACATCAGACAAAATCCACACAGTTCTCGGCTTGGCATTTGCTGCTGTTTCCCTCAGATGCACTCTGCAGGACTGATCTCGATTGAAACCCACTCAAAAGCAGGTTGGGTGACCCTTGTATTAATCTCTGGCCATCTACACAGAAGTTCAATTTTATTTTGACACTGATGAGTGTGAAGGTGACATATACTGCTTATGGCTTTAGAATGTTCATTCTGAGGCAGTGTGCTACAGGAGACAGACAAATTGTGAATTTCTTCATCATGCGTCTGGTGCAGGGTGCAAATATCTGGAATCTAGGAGGCAGGCCAGATGCTGTCAAGTGGCTTGTGCGGTGTGTTCTGGCAAGACATGCCCATACATCTGTTCTCTGGAGCAGGCTGAGACTGAAGATGAATTTCTGAGACCTGTTTGTTGGTCAGTCATTGTACCGAATATGGACAGCATTTGTATCTACACTAAGACCAGCGATAGGCTATTGATTAGTTTTCACCTGCCCAGGGTGGGCTGCGAATGATTTCTTGTGAAAGTATGTTTGAATAACTGCCCTGACCCAGGTTGTAAGGTTTCTGGATAGGTTAAGGAGCAGGCCAGTGTGTCACTCAGTATGACAGGCAGCTGTGAGTTCCAGTAGCACTATGCCTGAATTCAGATCTTTCGGAATCTATTTATTATGTAGGTCATAATTCCAAGTGATGAGTTTCCCGGTATGAACGATAATAAAATATCACCTGTGTTTTGGAAATTGGGGCCAACAATACCATGTGAACTCCGACTATTTCATATTACAATGCCTGCATTATCTCTGAGAGCAACTACATTGTTAATATATGTTTGGAACTAAAATATAAACTCATTACAACACTTTATGATACAAAAATAAAAGAAAACTTCATGTTATTTTATATTGAACAGACAATATTTGCCTTATTTTTGTACGATCACAATCAAATATTCAACGTCAGTATTCAAATGAATACATTCTCACACTAACATTTCGAAAGTTGTTTGCCTCTAAACCATTACATATTCACAGTGAGCAAACAATTCAACAATCAAATCAATTTAGCATTCTTATGAATTAAAATATAATTAACAAGTTTAATTTTTCACTGAAATGTACGAGCTTTAGCTAATTGTAAACAATTTAAGAATGACAATTATTCAGTATGCACTTTGAATATTAATCTTCGTTAATGATTTGTGTTATTAAATGGTATTTGTTACGAAGCCAAAGCACATATATCCAATTTAAAATGGACATTGTTTTCTGAATATTGAAGTAAACTCAAATTGCAGGCTGGGAGATGAGCTGTTACAAAATGGATACATGCAACAATTGGCTGTTAAAGTTTTGGTTGCTGTTTTGACAACAATCCAAGTTTAACCAATTACTTTAAGCTATGCCCAGGATAATAAAACCCAATCAAGTTTGAATTTATTGTTTTGATGACATCAGACCAGTGACAGGGAACGATGTTGGAGGTATGAAAAGGATTGGGGATTTTAAAAATTGGTTAGAGCTATTGCCACGGAACAACAGAGCAACTGCTGTAGAGTCAAAGAGCTAACTGCCTATCTAAAACCTTGCTCTCAAAGAAATCAGAGAGCAGTCTATCAAAAAGATACCGTTGCTGTAAAACATATTCAGAGTAAAAAGAAATAAGTCGAGAGTGTGGTGCTGGAAAAGCACAGCAGGTCAG
>NC_057717.1:33954660-33956641 GCF_004010195.1 Chiloscyllium plagiosum
TGCTGGACGGGTTCATAAACACATTTCCAAAGAACTTATGTGATGAACAGAAACTTTAAGAAGTGAGAAGAGCAGCAGAGATGACCGAGAAATGTACATTGATGCATGACGTGAAATTTAGTTTTTGACACGAATTTCATCCCAGTGAGGGATAAAAATTGGAAGCAGGCCACATCCTTCACTATAAAACAAAGATTTGAGCACACTTAGAATAGTTCTCCATTGGTGATAAAAAGAATTCCAAGAAAATGAAAGACCTTAGATGTTTCCACAGTGGTAAGATGGGACACATAAAGTCATAGTGGTGGTCATGGAAGAATGACATTGTGGGAAAAGATGTGGGAAAAGAGGCTAACCCCTCATTTCCACAGAAGCATATCTGACCTCAACTCTAATCAACCTCTCTTTAAAAGCTTCCCACGTACCAAATGTGGATTTACCTTCAAACAACTGCTCCCAATCTATATTCCTCAACTTCTGCTGAATTTTGGTATAGTTGGCCTTCCCCCAATTTAGCACTCTTCCTTTAGGACAACTCTTGTCTTTGTCCTTGCGTATTCTATAACGTATGGAATTGTGATTAATAGTCCCAAAGTAATCCCCAACTGAAACTTCAACCACCTGGCCAGGCCCATTCCCCAGCATCAGGACAAAAATGGCCCTTTCCTGAGTTGGACTGTTTCCACACTGCTCAAAAAACCCTCCTGGCTGCTCCTTACAAATTCTGCTCCATCCAGTCCTCTAATATTAAGTGAATTCTAGTCAATGTTGCGAAAATAAAATCGCCTCACACCACCATCCATGTTGCTCCCACATCCTTCCATGATCTGTTTACATATTTGTACTTTCATCTCACGCTCACTGTTCAGAGGCCCCAACATTGTTACTGCACCCTTCCTATTTCTGAGCTCTACCCTTATTGCCTTACTGTTTGAGTCCTCCATAGTGCCCTCCTTCAGCACAGTTGTGGTATTCTCTTTGACCAGTAATGCAACTCCTTTACCCCTTTTACCCCCGGTTTATCCCACCTGAAGCATTGATATCCTGGGATATTTACTTGCCAATCATGCCCTTCCCTCAACCAAGTATCAGTAATAGCAATAATATCAACTCCAAGGTACTAATCCAAGCCCTGTGCTTATCTGCACATACTACACTTCTTGCATTACAACAAATGCACCTCAGATAACCTGTCCCTTTGTGTTCATCATCTACTCCCTGCTGACTCTTCCCCTTACTCACGCAGACTTCATTATCTATTTCCTTACAGGCTGCAGTTGCTATTTCCTTAATATCGACTAACCTCCTCATTTGGTTCCCATCCCTCTACAACATTAGTTTAAACCCTCTGAAGCAGCATTAGCAAAAGTTCCCCGAAGGACATTGTTTCCATTCCAACTCAGGTGTAGGCTGTCCAATTTGTAATAGTCCCACCTCCCAGATAACCAGTCCCAATGTCCCAAAAATCAGAACTCCTTCCTCCTGCACCATCTCTCAAGCAATTCTATTCTTTCATTTCTACTCTGATTAGCACGTGGCATTAGTAGCAATCCTAAGATTACAACCTCTGAGGTCCTACTTCTTAACTAGACTCCGAACTCCCTAAATTCTGTTTGTAGGAGCTCATCCTGATTTTTTAAACCTATATCATTGGTGCCTTATTGCATCATGAAAACTGGATATTCACCCTTCCCCTTCAGAATGTTCTGCAGTCGATCCGAGGCATTACTGTCCCTTGCACCTGGAAGGCAACATACCATTTTGGAGTCTTGACTTCGAACAGAAAAATGCTTATCTACTCCTTTTACAATTGAATCCCCTATGACTTAGCCCTTCCAGTATTTTTCCCGCCCTTCTGAACAGCAGGGCCAACCACGGTGCTTTTAACGGGGCTACTGCTGTCTTCTCCTGGTGAGCCATCTCTCCAAACAGGATCCAAAACAGTATACCTGCTAAGGAGGGAGGTGACCGCAGGGGACAC
>NC_057717.1:33957900-33960407 GCF_004010195.1 Chiloscyllium plagiosum
AAGAGGGTTTCAGATTTATGGCTCGTTGGGATTTTGTCCAGGGCAGGTGGAACTTGTAAAAAAGGACAGGGTCCATTTTAACTGGAGGGATATTAACATCCTGGCAGGGAGGTTTGATGATGCATCTTGGGTGGAGTTAAATGAATAATGCAGGAGACTGAAAACCAGAGCAGCAGGACAGCAAGTGAGCTGAAATTAGAGTTTAATAGAATAGACAGGCAGGGCCAGTCTAATGACTATGCTGAGGAAAATAATCATAGCAATTTTTAAAATGTGAGTGAAAATGATAGGTTCAGTATTATTGGAGATCAAAAAATAAGAATGGAGTGTGTGGAGTACGACAAAAGTATTAAAGGAGATAAACCAATCCAATAGAACTTATGTAAATGCCTTGTACCTAAATGCATGGAATATTTGGAAAAAATGACAGCACAAACAGAGTGGGGCTTACAGAAAGGTGGTTACAGGAAGGTCAGTGTTGGGAAGTGAAATGTCCAAGGGTACTCATTACTCAGACAAGAACGTACAGCAGGTTGAGTTGCTGCATTGATTAAGAATGATATCAAGGCTGCATTAAAAATGACATTAGCACGTGGGACCAAAATGACAAATCAGTTTGGATCCAAATAAAGCACATGGAAACAAACCTGCTTCTAGGAGTAATTTCATGCCACAATACTCCCATCCTCCAAACATACTTTCAAAAACCATGGAATAACAATGGCTTGTGAGAAGGGCACAAGAGTGAGCAATCTGTGTATGCATATTGGCTTAATTAATCAATTTGGCAAGAGTAGCCTCAAATAACGATGCGCAGAATGTATGACGGATTATTTCTTAGAACAACAAACCAGAAAACTGGCTTTTAGATTTAGTGTGAACAATGAGGAAGGAGTGATAAATCATCTTATAGTAGAGGATCCTTTAGAAAGAGTGACCGTAACATGCTGGAGTTTCACATTCAGATTCAAAGATACAAGGGTTTTAGTATTGGGCAGTGATAATTATGTGGAAGGATTGGCCTGAGTGGATTCGAAAAAATAACATTGAAGGGCAGAACATTTGAAGAACAACGGCAAATAATTAGGAAGATAGTAAAAACACATCAATTAAAGTTTATTCCTGAGTGGAAGAGGAATTGTAAAAAAAGATAAAACTTCATTCATACCTTAACAAAGAAGACTATGATAAGATGAAAGTGATGTCCTGGTGATATTATCGCCAACTGCTGATTCAGCGATCAAGATAATATTCTAGGAACTCAGATTCAAATGCCGGCACTGCAAATGCTGGAATCTAAATTCGACATAAATCTGCAATTAAGCTTTACTGATTAATGGTGAGATCACTTTCACTTCAAAATTATGTCTCCTTCATATTGAGCACTCGAGTAAGGGGAAGAGCTGCTCTCTGTTCAAACTGTCCATAAACCTCATGCTCTTAAATGCCTCAATCAGGAACCCGTCTCAAACTTCTCTGCTTCAAAATCATCTAACCCCTCATCATAGTTTGAGTACTCTCTCTTGTCTTGTTACTTCTGAAATGTATCACCTCACGTTTATCAGTCAAATCTCATCAGCCATTGATCTAGCCACCTGAACATGCTAGTTTAAAGATGATTTATATCATCTTTAAACTAGCATGTTCCTTCTCACTGTGAACCACCCACCTAACCTTTGTGTCATCCATAACATTATTTGTCATTCCCCCAAAATCCATCCCTCACATTCTCATCATCATCAATTTTGAAGCTCACAGATGAGACTTGTCTTATTTCTCCTGTTCTTCAGATGTTGTTCAAAGGAGAAGAATTAAGAATTCCAGTCTCTTGTTCTTCCTATTTTTGGTGAATTTACAGCGTGATGCAGTTGAGGTCTTTTTATGAGAGAGCCACAGATTTGTTTTGGACATGTAGCTGAATTCTCCTTTTATACTATTCTTCTCTGTATGTTTTAATCATAATGCTTGCATGTGTTTAATATTGGACTAGGTCGGGCTTACTTCGTCTGCAACATTTGTATTTTACGTGACCTGGATAATGTCCTTTGTAACATTCCCTGCAATACTCAGAGCTGAAGGAATTTTCCATCTGCAGGATGGGCACAGGCTCATATGATTGCTTGAAAGAGCTGGAGAGATGAGGATAAAGATTCAATTAAATGCTACACATATACACACGGTAGGAGATCAAATCATATCGCCAAGTCTACCTTGCATTTGAAACAAATTATTAGAACATATGCCCACTCTTCTTTAAATTGTAAAAACAAGTTTTAATACGTGTTCTTAGAGCAGTATGGATCTTACAGCCGCTCGTGGGATTGCAAGCATAGTTAAAGATTAATTATAGTCTTATATTCAATTTAATGTAGTTCATATTGTTTATTAATATAAGATTATTTTTCAATTTTGTTTTATTAAAATTCAAAACCAAACAAAAAAAAAACAAGCAAAATTATCTTTTTTTCGAACGAACATTGTTTTAACGAGCTTTTCAAAGAGCGGGG
>NC_057717.1:33961457-33965550 GCF_004010195.1 Chiloscyllium plagiosum
TGCAGACAGTGGAAATGTGGAGCTGGTTTCAGGAACAGTTAGTGTGTGTCCTTGATAGGTATGTCCCTGTGGGAAGAAGTGATAAGGAAAGGGAACCGTGGTTTACGAAAGAAATTGCATCGTTTGTTAAGAAGAAGAAGAAGGAAGCTTATGTGTTTATGAGGCAAGATGATCAGATGAGACGATGGAGAGTTGTAGATCAGCAAGGAAGGATTTAAAGAGAGATTTAAGAAGAGAATAGAGAGGACATGAGCAGTCTTTAGCAAATAGAATAAAGGAGAACCCTAAAACTTTCTAGAGGTATGTGAGGAATAAAAGGATGATGAGGATAGGAATAGGGCCAGTCAAAGACAGAAGCGGGAAGTTGATTGTGCACCTTGTGGAGATCGGAGAGTTACTGATCGAACATTTCTCATCGGTTTTCACTCAGGAAAAGGAGAATATTGTAGAGGAGAAGAATGGGGTACGAGATATTACACCAGAAAGGATAGAGGTTCGTTATGAACAGGTGTTATCAATTCCGGAAGGAGTGCAAGTAGAGAAGTCCCCTGGACCGAATGGGATTTATCCAAGGATTCTCTGGGAAGCTAGGGAGGAAATAGCAGAGCCTTTGGCTTTGATATTTGAGACGTCATTGTCTACAGGTTTAGTACTCGAGGACTGGAGGATTGCAAATGTTGTGCACTTGTTCAAGAAGGGCAGTAGAGATGACCCAAGTAATTAAAAACCGTTGAGCCTTACTTCTGTTGTAGGAAAGGTTGTGGAAAGGATTATGTATAATCATCTAGCAAGCAACAATTTGATTTCAGATATTCAATATGGCTTCGTCAAAGGCAGGTCGTGTCTCACAAATCTCATTGATTTTTTTGAGAAGGTGACCAAGCATGTAGGTGAGGGTAGGGCAGTTGATGATGTATACATGGACTTCAGTAAAGCCTTTGATAAGGTTCCACATGGTAGGCTGTTGCAGAAAATGCAGAGGCGTGGAATTGGCGGTAATTTAGCAGTTTGGAGTTGAAACTAGCTTTCTGAAAGAAGGCAGCCAGTGGTGGTTGACGGAAAATATTCAGCCTGGAGTCCAATGACTAGTGGTGTGCCACAAGAGTCTGTTTTGGGACCACTGCTGTTTGTCATTTTTAAAAATGACTTAGACACAGGCACAGGTGAATGGATTAATACATTTGCAAACAACACTAAAGTCGGTGGTGTAGTGGGCAGTTTGGAAGAATGTTACCAGTTGCAGGGGGACTTGGATAAACAACAGAATTGGGCTGAGGTGGCAAATGGAGTTCAATGCAGCTAAATGTGAGGTGATGCACTTTGGGAAGAAAAACAGGAAGGCAGAGTACTGGGTCAATGGAAAGATTCTTTGTAGTCTGGATGTGCAAAGGGATCTTGGAGTCCATGTACATCAATCCCTGCAAGTTGCCACCCAGGCGGATAGTGCTGTTAAAAAGGCATACGGTTTGTTAGGTTTCATTCGTAGAGGGATTGAGTTCCGGAGCCGCAATATCATGCTGCAACTGTACAAAACGCTTGTGCGGGCACACTTGGAATATTGTGTACAGTTCTAGTCGCCCCATTACAAAAAAGATGTGGAAGCATGCAAAATGTGGAGAGGAGATTTGCCAGGATGTTGCCTGGTCTGGAGGGAAGGTCTTATGAGGAAAGGCTGAGAGACTTGGGTCTGTTCTCATTGGAAAGAAGAAGGCTAAGAGGGGTTTTGTTAGAGACATGCAAGATGACGGCACGGTGGCACAGTGGTTAGCACTGCTGCCTCGCAGCGCCAGAGACCCGGGTTCAACTCCCGCCTCAGGCGACTCTCTGTGTGGAGTTTGCACATTCTCCCCGTGTCTGCGTGGGTTTCCTCCGGGTGCTCCGGTTTCCTCCCATAATCCAAAAATGTGCAGGTTAGGTGAATTGGCCATGCTAAATTGCCCGTAGTGTTAGCTGAAGGGGTAAATGTAGGAGTATGGGTCTGGGTGGTATACGCTTCGGAGGGTCGGTGTAGACTTGTTGGGCCGAAGGGCCTGTTTCCACACTGTAAGTAATCTAATCTAATCTAATCATGACCAGAGGATTAGATAGGGTAGACATTTAAAGTCTTTTTCCTGGGATGATGATGTCAGTGTGTACGAGGGAGTACAAGCTACAAATTGAGGGGTGATAGATTTAAGACAGATATCAGAGGCAGGTTTATTTCACAGAGATTGGTAAGGGCTTGGAATGCTCTACCTGCTAATGGAGTTAACTCAGCCACATTGGGGGATTTAAATAATCCTTAGATAAGCACATAGATGGTTTTGGGATAGCATAGGGGGACGAGCTGAGAATACTTCATAGGTCGGAGCAACATAAAGGGCCAAAAGGCCAGTTCTGCGTTGTATTGTTCTGTGTTCTATGTTCTTTGTTCTAAGAGTGGTAATTCAATCTTCCAGGTGTTAGATGCTACAGAAAGGATAGAAAAGGAGACATGGGATGGGGGAGCGGTAGGTGGGCAGGGCTGGCAATTTTGATTAAGGAATAAATTATTGGTCTAACTAGGGAAGATATTTCAAAAAACCCATCCAGTTAAAATATATGGGTAGAAATTAAAGATAAGAAAGTAAAGGACACTTCGAAGAGATTGTGCTACATGCTCGTTTGTGACAAATCGTCCGGTGAAAATATATTGGTAGAACTTAAAAGTCAGAAAGAAAGGAACACGTTGATGGAATTGTATTGTATGCTCCCCAGTAGTAAGGAAGAAATTAGGAACAAAGATGTAGGGAGATCGCAGATATATGTAAACTTAATAAGATTGTAATAATGGGGGGATCTTAAATTTCCAAACCTTGACTGTTACTAACTTTGTGTTAAAGGTTTGGACGATGAAGAATTTGTCCAATGTGTTCAAGAAAATTTTCTTATTCAATATGTGGCTGCTACTACTAGAGAATGAACAAAACTAGACCTTATTTTGTGCAATAACAGGGCAAGTGACTAAAGTAAAAGTGTGGGAATACGATGGCCGTTACGATCCTCACTCTATTCGTTTCAGAATGGTTATGGAAAAGGATAAGCCTTCCAGTAATATTATCTTTTTTAACTGGAGTGCCATAAATTTCAATGACCTGAGACAAGGACCTTCCAAGTTTGATTTAAGGAGACTGTTAGCAGGTGAAGAGAACCTGTGACAAGTGGAAGGCATTCAAAAGTATGATTATGAGAACTGAGAGGCATTATGTTCTTGATGGAAGGAAGCGTAAGGCTGGTAAGATTAAGGAACAATGGATGACTAAAGTTATTGAGGCTCTACTCAAGAATAAAAGAGAATCTTAATTTAGATATCGACAACTTCAATCAATCGAATCTCTGAAACTAAATAAAGCGTGTTGGACATTACTTAGAGAGAAATGAGGAAAGCAAAAAGGGGACATGAGATAGCATGGACAGATAAGGTTCAGAATACACTAAAGATATTGTACAAAAACCTTAAAAGCAAGAGGGTAACCAGGGAGAGGGCAAGGCCTCTTAAAGATTAAGGAGGACATCTTTGTGTTGTACCACAGTAGATGTGGAATAAAATCATTCCATTCCCAGTGCATCAGACAGCGGCAAATACACATTGTCTGCACCCCTCAATCATTCAGATTGAACTCTCTCTCTGCTATTTGTCAACCTATTGATCCATTTCATCAGGATCCTTTTGTAATCTTAGAAAGGCTTCTTCACTGCCCACGATGCCACCAGTTTTGGTGTCATCCGCAAACTTACTAACCATGCTTTTTATATTGTCATCCAATCCTTTCCATAAATAACCGAACAATGAAAACCCAGAATGAACCTCTGTGGAACAATGCTGGTCACATGCCTCAGTCTGAAAAGCAACCACCCACCATTACTCGCTATGGCCTGTTATTATACCAATTGAAAGTGTTGGAGATAAACTCAGCAGTTCTGGCAGCATTGGAACAGAGAGAAACAAAATTAACTATTTTGAGTCCAATATGACTTGCTCAGAACAGGTTCATATCAGCCTCAATATGATAACATTGTTTCTCTCTCCATATCCTGCCTTATCTGTTGCACGTCTCTACCATTTTGTGCTTGT
>NC_057717.1:33968254-33976494 GCF_004010195.1 Chiloscyllium plagiosum
CCAATATCAGATTCGTTCCATCCCTGACTCATTAATCCTTGGGTTTTAATGAACAAGGTTGTTGTACATTGTTAAGGACAAGGCCAGACCCCTCAAACATTTTTAAGCACGTAACCCAGACCGTAACTGTGGTATTTGAAGGTAAATGTACAGTGCATATTCAATGAGGGAATTAGCTGGTCACACAGCCGAGTTTTAAACAAACAGCATTTATTTGCGAAATTACGGAATAAAACAAAATGAACCGAAAACAGAATACCGAACAACTCATCCTATCCAAACCCGACAGGCTATCCCCACTGAAGGATGCTGTTCCAAAGTACATGCAACAATCCCAAAAAACAAACCCCTTAGCATAAAGAGTAAAAATGACTCAAAACGCTTACATGTTACAAAATCGGAAGGGCAGAAGGAGAGGGATAGCGTCCAGTTTCAACAGTGACCCTGACTCAACTAACCCCTGAACTGAACTGACCTGCGCAACCAGAGAGCTGGCGATGCGCCCTTCATTGTATCAGTTTTACTTTAAAGACTTGAAAGCCTTCTGCCTGAGGAATTATCTGTGAGGTATAAACAAAATGGCCCCCTGTGAAACATTCAAAATTCAGGCATATTGGAAACTTGGATCATTTAGAACGTCTCTGGGAAAAGAAAATCAAGGACAACAAAACCTTGTAAAGGGACGGATTTGTGACAACATGTCACATTTGGCTTTGGATTGAATTCGAAAAAAGGAAAGACTTACTGAATGAAGCCAATAAAGTGTGTTAATGTGTTTATGGATTTATATAAAACAGTGCAGAAATGCATTGTGTGTTGAAGATACAAAATTGCCTTATTAGTGCAACGAGAGAAATGCCCAGGCAAATCCACACTTCTTGTGTATTGGAGTGCAAATATGCCCACTGGAAATCTATTGGTTGGTGCCTGTTCTAGTGGAGGAGAGATCAGCAACGTAACAACGTCTTGATTGTGTTTTTTAGGTGGGGGCAGGGATGTGGGGTTCAGGTGGTTACAGAATTGCAAATAAACAACACAGCAGAATTATCTAGCCTGCACTAAGAAAGCATCCATCATTCTCCCTCACAACTGACTTCATAAGAACAATTCATGATGGGAGATGCAACCAATCGCCAGTGATGTCAGCATTCAATCCAGTCCACTAGAACTGTTTGTTCAGTGACTATGATTGATGTCAGTCTGCATGGATTCTAATTATGTCACTGCAGGATTTCCCTCTCCTATTAGTAAGGATATTCTTTCAATGTGTATTCCATTGCAGCAGCAGATGCATGAACTCCGAGACTAACAGTGATCAACAGCTATAGAGACAGGGAGAGGAGAGATCAGAATCAGAGAACCATAGACAGGAATTTTACAATAATGGATGAGAATCTGAGAACATTAGACTGGAATGTTACAACAATGGACAGGAGTATATCCTGGGGTCTTTACTATCTCTCCGGGCCTTGGTCAACATTACCCTGGTGGATATTAGGTGTATTCAGGCAGGTTACTATCCCGTGCTCGCTACTGTTGGTGTACCTGGTAAGTCTCCCCATCTCTATCCAAGTATTAATCTCATAAACCATGGTGAACTTCATTGCTATTTCTGTTATCTATATTTTGCAAATACGGAAACTAATGTTTTCAGTTTCAATTGCACACTCCACTCATCACCAGAATTCCACCACTGTCTTCCCCCCCCCACCCCGACCTCCATTCTCACAAACATCTGAGAACAAGAATGTTCACAATAGTGATTTCCCATTTTGCCCTGAATTGTTTTATGTCTCGGTATTCTCTCCATCACCAAACCTATCCACTACCCGCCCATAATATCCCCAGTCCCCATCTTGGCTTCAGTACTGTTGCTAAATAAACCATTATCTCTGCCTTGGTAACATTCAGATTTCATGTTTCCAGCTCTCTTCCAAGCACTGTCTCAGTTGCAAATATTTCCATTGCAAGCTTGTTCGGGACTCTAAAGCAAATTCTTGATATGGAAACTGAGTTAGAATCGTAATGTTGCTGGCCATGTAATTCAGAGGCACAGGCCATTACACAAAAGGCACTGTTTCACGTACTACCACAGATGACGTCAAAACGTGAATCCAAATGACAGGAATTGGAAATAAAAGCGAATTTCACTAATATCAACCATAACATCACCAGCACTTTATCAATACGTTTATCTATCTCAATGATCTCCTTTGGTAAATAAATCCAGCATTATTACCTGGTCTGGCTTAAGACTGACATCAGACCAACAGCAATGTGCTTGGCTGTATAATGTCTGAAAGAATGACCTCACAGTAAAGGGTATTTAGTGAGGTCAACAAATGATGCCCCCTGTCAGTGATCCGGACATCCCATGTAATAACAACATTAAAGGTTAAATAAAACAAAGAATGATGCTTGAGATTGGAAACAAAAAGAAAGTGAAAGTGCCAAAAAAACTGAGCAGATTTGGAAGCCTCGGGTCGGGAGAGAAACAGAGTTGGCATTTTGTGTCCAATGGCCACACATCTGAACGGAACACAGCTGGGAAATAGTGTAGTTGATGTTGGGGACAGTGATATCTGTTGTGAAGGGGAGAAGGACTGTGTTGAAGAGATAGAGAAAGAAGCAAACAAAGGGATTGTTGATGATCAGCTGGTATGGAAATTAAAAAAAACGAGATTAATCTTATTTATTTTTCTCCTGTTCCCATATTGCTGAAAATCCTGACCATGTAAAGTATGCATCAAAGTCACTGTTGAAAGTGAGTTATGTCCTTTTGTCTGTCTTCACTGAGTGTGATAATCAACTTTTATTCAATAATGGATGCAGAGAGAGTATTTAATTCCCTTTCTTCATTGTCCTTGACAAGGTGTTGACACTGGTCAACATGAACCAGTGTCTGTGAGCTGTGAGTAGTCAGTCCTTACTTCTGACTGGTTACATTTCTTTGAGAGTTTATAGTGAGTGATATAACTGAGTGGCTGGCTTGGCCATTTCAAACTGGAACTGAGTGTTAACCACATTGCTGCGGGTCACACATAGGCCTGACCAGGTAAAGATGGTAGATTTCCTTCCCTGAAGGGAATGACGGTGCCAGGTACGACAATTGACAATGTTTTCATTGTTTTATTTGATTCTTAATTCCTGATATTCTATTGAAGTCAAATTCCAATATTTTCTGTGGTGGGTTTCGAATCCGGGATCTGAACAATCACCTGGGTCCCGGGATTAATATTCCAGAGACAAGACAGCTTGACCATCACGTCCTCAGCATCTCCAACCATCTCCGCTGGCAATAGTGATGTTGCCGTTGGCGTGGCTTTAGATTAGATTAGATTAGATTACTTACAGTGTGGAAACATAAGGCTTCATAAGGCAAAAAAATGAATTGACAAAACATACCATCCTTCTCACTTTGTATTTATGAGAAGGCAAGAAAGTGGGAAGTGCTCTTGGTGAGAAGGAGCTGGATGTCCTTGGTCACCAGTCACTGACAGAATTCATACGGAGCAGTAAGTAATCAGCACAGTAAATGTGTGGTGTCCTTCATGCAAAGAGATTAAAGTATAAGAGTGAAGACACCTTCCTGCAGTTGTAGAATGTTATTGAGACATTAATTTGGTCATTGTGAACAGATATACTCTCCGTTATAATGAATGATCTCCTTGCTACAGAGAGACAGTTTAAAGGATTTACATCACACTAATCCCTGCAGTGATGATACCATGAGTAGAGTGTGAAGGAAATGAGTGTTTAATCTATAATGCTACAAAAGAGTAAAAACTGGTTGCATTAAAACTTGAGCTTTATGGACCAACATTCATTATTTCCAAAACAAATACAACATGTTTTCCGCGATGCATGTCTTTACATTTGGGCAATATATAGATAGGAAAGGTTTAGAAGTATATGGGCCAGGTGCAGGGAAGCGGGGTGAGCATGGATGAACATTTTGGTCAACATGAACCAGTTTGGGCTTAAGGGCCTGTCTCCATGCCGTAGCATTCTATGAAACTATGATAGTTTATGTAGCTCTGTGGAACCCGCATGTTGGTTGCGAGAGAGCTCCAGGTTCTGAATGAACTCTCATCGTCTCAAAGTGCAGTTGATGTGTGCCCCTGTATTGAACGTGATGTTATTCACAAATCTGTCAGTAGCCACCCTCTGATACTGTAAACCATCCCCACCAGCTTCTGACCTCCATACAGAACACTATCCTGTCTTCTCCATCACAAAGCTAGTCTTTTTTTTTGTAAAAGGTGTTCCTTGGCTCAAGGAGACAGTGTCCTTGTCTTCTTTCAGAGGGGCAATAAAACAGGACCTAACTCCGGTCAGTCTGGTTTGGTACATAGATGAAAAGGATTTCCAGAGGCCTTCTGTTTACATATAAACAGAAGAGACTTTAGGCCAAATTGGTTATGCCTTTGATGGGACCGAGATAACGAAAGAGGAGTGGTCAGCTCTTTCAGCTGAACTAGTGGTGCTGAGCAGTTTTCAGTTGTGTGTTGAGTGGGAAGTTCAACAGGGAGCTGCGTGGAAACCCTCTCTCTTTTCTGCTCTTCAACTTCAAACTGCAAGCATGTCTTCCATTTCTACTGGGTTTTAAAGGGAATTTGCTTATTGGGACTGTTGTGTGTATTCTGAA
Organism: Chiloscyllium plagiosum; assembly: GCF_004010195.1. Taxonomy (NCBI): domain Eukaryota; kingdom Metazoa; phylum Chordata; class Chondrichthyes; order Orectolobiformes; family Hemiscylliidae; genus Chiloscyllium; species Chiloscyllium plagiosum. Next base: position 33,972,903 of record NC_057717.1, read on the forward strand.
CAGTACAATTAAGTCTAGCTGGTTTGGTTGAATTTTGTCGGGGTTCTTTATTCTGTTCTTTTTGTTTCATTGTATAATTTTGTGAATATAAAGGTTTTGTCTGTTTTAAAATCTAGTATACAACCTAGCTATCTTACTCCGGGTAATTTTCATTGAAACTTACCAAAACAAGTTGCAAAGTTCTTAGCTGTCTGCTTAAGAATGTTTTAAGTGGTCTAGTCGACTCCATAACATATTGGGGGCTCTTTGCGGTATTTTAAACAGCGAGTGGTAGGTGCTAGTGTCTTTATTTCGGGTATTGGTTTCGTTGAGAAGACAAAGCTTGGGATAGTAATTGGTTCTTTCACTCGCCAAAAGTTTTCTGGATGTGGGCGCAGTGACTTTGGAAGTTTTACAATAGGTGAATGAGACAAAGTTGCAAGAATTAGCAGCGAAGCTGAAATTGGAACTGACTGCTTGTGTGAGGAAAGGAGAGATAATCAATTACACTTGCTGAAGAATCTACAGAGCTAGCAAGAATTCAATTGCAAATGAAGCAGCATGAGTTAGCGGCGAGGGATAAGGAAAGGACAGCAGAAATGAAACAGTTTGAATTACGGTTAAAAGCAGAAGAGGGGGGACAAAGAGACAGCAGCAGAACAAAGAAAAAAGAGACCAGCAGAAGAGAGACAAAAAGAGAGAGCATCAGAAGAGAAAGAAAGACAGAGCTTTTGGACAGCAAAAAAAAACTAACACTTAAATGGAAAGTCAGCGTAAAAGGCTGGAGTTAAAGGCTGAGATACTTAGTTAATAAGAGAGTGAGGATGAGCAAGACACTGGTAGTCAGAAGCCTAGTGAGAAGCTGTTTAAGTATGTTCAAGCAGTGCTAAATCTGAAGAGAAAGATGTGGAAGTCTTTTTCAAATCATTTGACAAGGTGGCTAAACAAATGCAGTGGCCAGAGTCAATGTGGGTTTAATGATCTAAACGAAACTTGAAGGTAGAGCTAGTGAGGTATTTGCATCTCGATCAGAGGAGGTATCTGGGGAGTATAAGGAGGTGAAAAAAGGCCATTTTAACTGAGCTTGTACCAAAAGGTTATAGGCAACCTTTCAGGAATATAAGGAGGGTTCCTGGTAAAGCCTAGGTTGAGTTTGAATGGATCAAACAGAGTAATTTCGAGAGATGGATAAGAGCTTTAAAAATCAAGCAAACCTATGATGCCCTTAGAGAGGAAAGCATTTTGGATGATTTCAAAAATTCACTGTCTGAAGTAATGCGAACTCCTGTGGAAGAGCTAAGAGTGATAACATCAAGGTTCGCTTGGCTTCCAGACTCGATTTCAGTCCAAGATGAATACAAATTGGAGCAAAGAGATATCCTCACGTGGAAAGGGAAAAGTAGATCACAGTGAAGATCATTAGGATAATTTACCACAGGGTCAAAAAAGAAACCCTTGATGGGGACAAAGCAGTTCAAAGGCTCCGGTGTTTTCATTGTAATAAAGTGGATGACACAAAATCACAGTGTTGGTGGGCTAGGAGAAAACAAGATGTAGGAAAACCAGCCAAGCCTGGGAGTTTTGTTGGAAAGTCACAAAAAACATAAGGGAAGTTAGACAACTGCCTCAGAGTGTACAGGATGATGAGAAGTTGATCAAGGAAAACGTGCCAGATCTGCTTAACAAATATACATGCAAGGGTAAAGTTTATTCACATAGGCCAGGAGTATTTGGTAAGGAGGTTCTAATGTTAAGGGGCACAGGATCTTCTCAGTGTGTAATGCTGAGGAAGGAGGAGATATGCACTCCTGAGGGACTATTGCCAGAAAATGTAAACAGAGGAGACTTCAGGCCAAAGTGGTCGTGCTTTATAAGTGACCTGTATAATGAACGAGGGAGTGGTGAGCTCTTTTAGCTGAATTAGCTGAGCTGAACTGAGCAGTTTTCAGCTGAGTCTGGAACTGGGAAGTTCAACAGGGAACTATGTGGAAACTGTTTCTATTTTCTGTCCTTCAAGCCTGGAAGCATGTGTTCCATTTATACTGTTTTTTGGGGAGTTTGCTTATTGGGACAGTTGTGTATATTCGGAATAGCATAATTAAGTCTAGCTGAATAGGTTGAATTCTGTTTGTGTTTCATTGTGTAATTTTCTAAATAAAGTTTTTGTCTGTTTTAAAATCTGGTAGTCAACCTAGTTAAAGTACTCTGGGTAATTTTCATTGTACACTTACCGGCACAAATTTCAATGTTATGCTCTGGGCTGCCTGCTTAAGAATGCTCTGAGTGGTCTAGCCTAGTCCATAATATCTCGAAGATGGAAGATGCCTCCTTGGGACTTGGTACAAACCAATCACTTTCCCTCCTCATGGTCAGCATATCATGTTAACATAACACAACAGCAATGGAGCCAAAAGGAAAAACATGGAGCAGTCTGTCTTTGCAGTCTATGCCTCATTGGTTTGACGTGTTGCAGGATCAACGACATCCTCGTATTTCAGTGTACAGTGAGGAGGGACTGAATGGCCTCATCTGCTCACGAGTCAGTGTCTCTAGGGACTAACTGTCTTACTCCTGGCCCGAGAGCAGAGGTTCAAGAACTTCAATGGGCAACCCATGGTTGCTGCCTACCAGCATTTTGTGCTGACTCGACTCTATCTTCCTGAGTTATAGGAGACAAACAGGAGGCGGGAAGCACACAGCACGCCAAGCAGCATCATGAGGTATGAAAGTCAAAATTTAAGGTATAACAATTCTTCAGGACTGGGAGTGGGAGGTAGTGGGAGCTGCAGATATCGAGGGAAGGGAGTGGTTGGCTTGGGGAGAGCAGCGGGATGGTGAGGTACGGATACGTGGACACAAGTGGTGGATGCAACCTGGTTGGGCGATGGGAGGGATGAATCCACTTGGGAGCTGGAAGGCGGAGTCGTGAGGTGGAATGGAAGGGAGGAGTATGGGCAGAAAATGGAGTAAGGGTATGGGTAGTAAGGTTATTTCAAATTGGAGAATTCAATGTTACATCTTCCAGGTGGTAGGCTTGCCAGGCAGATGAGCTGTTGTACCTCCATTTTGCGGTCTGCCTCACCAAGGCAACAGAGAAGGCCAGGGGTGGTTATGTCGGAAAGGGAGTGGGAAGGGGAATTCAAATGGGCGGTGACTGGGACGTCAGGTTGGCCCCTGCAGGCCCGGCTGTTATGCTCGGTGAAATGTGCCCTTAGTTTATGTTCGGTCTCCCCAGTGTAGCAAAGACTATATCGGGGGCATCTGATGCAGTAAACTCGGTTGGCAGAGAGGCAGGTGAACCTCTATCTGACCTGCAAGTACTGATTGAAGCCCTATAAGGAGGTGGAGGAGGTGGCGTGCCAGCAAGTGATGCATCTTTTGCGGTTGCAGGAGAAGGTACCTGGGGATTATGGGGTAGATTGGTGGGGAGTGTGGCACGATAACGAAGGGGACAGTCTTGTGGGAGATGTGCCAGGTGGTGGGATCCAAACCTAGTTTACTGCATGTGCACCCGATGTGGTCTTCACTGTATCAGGAAGACCAAATGTAAATGAAGTGAATGATTTGCTGAGTATTGCAGTCAGGCTTCTAAGGGCTGACCTGACCTCCCAAT
>NC_057717.1:33978210-33983397 GCF_004010195.1 Chiloscyllium plagiosum
GCAGCGGCAGTTGGCTATGAAGAGGTCGAGGGCAGGTAGGAGGTCAGCACGGGGTGTCCAGATGGGGGCGGGGACGGAGGTCAGCGCGGGGGCGGGGTTGGACGTGGTGATGGCGATCGGCGAAGGGGCGGGGTTAGACGTGGTGACGGATGTAGGCGTGGGGGCGGGGTTAGGCATGCAGTCGGAGATCGGCGAAGGGGCCATCGAAATCCATCGAACTCAGCACCGCCTTCCTAACCTGCAATCTTCTTCCTGACCTCTCCGCCCCCACCCCAGTCTGACCTACCACCCTCACCTTGACCTCTTTCCACCTATCACATTTCTGACGCCCCTCCCCCAAGTCCCTCCTCCCTACCTTTTATCTTAGCCTGCTGGACAAACTTTCCTCATTCCTGAAGAAGGGCTTATCCCCGAAACGTCGATTCTCCTGTTCCCTGGATGCTGCCTGACCTGCTGCACTTTTCCAGCAACACATTTTCAGCTCTGATCTCCAGCATCTTCAGACCTCACTTTCTCCTCAGGTGGTAGGCTTGCCAGGTAGATGAGCTGTTGTTCCTCCAGTTTGCGGTCTGCCTCACCAAGGCAAAAGAGAAGGCCAGGGGTGGTTATGTCGGAAAGGGAGTGGGAAGGGGAATTCAAATGGGCGGTGACTGGGACGTCAGGTTGGCCCCTGCAGGCCCGGCTGTTATGCTCGGTGAAATGTGCCCTTAGTTTATGTTCGGTCTCCCCAATGTAGAAAAGACTACATCGGGGGCATCTGATGCAGGAAACTCGGTTGGAAGAGAGGCAGGTGAACCTCTATCTGACCTGCAAGTACTGATTGAACCCCATTTGGAAGTGGAGGAAGTGGCGTGCCAGCAAATGATGCATCTTTTGCGGTTGCAGGAGAAGGTACCTGGGGATTATGGAATAGATTGGTGGGGAGTGTGGCACAATAACGAAGGGGACAGTCTTGTGGGAGATGTGCCAGGTGGTGGGATCCAAACCTAGTTTACTGCATCTGGTGCACCTGATGTAGTTTTCACTGTATCAGGAAGACCAAATGTAAATGAAGTGAATGATTTGCTGAGTTTTGCAGTCAGGCTTCTAAGGGCTGACCTGACCTCCCAATCGCTTCGTACTTCAATTCTCCCCCCCCCCCTCCAATCCCTTTCTGACATGGCCATCCTTGGCCTCCTCCATTACCACAATGAACCAAACCATAAATTGAAGGAACAATTCCTCATATGTCACCTGTGCAGCCTACATCCCGGGGACTCAACATTGATTAGATTAGATTACTTACAGTGTGGAAACAGGCCCTTCAGCCCAACAAGTCCACACCAACCCGCCGAAGCGTAACCCACCCAAACCCATTCCCCTACATTTATCCCTTCATCTAACACTACGGGCAATTGAGCATGGCCACTTCACCTAACCTGCACATTTTTGGATTGTGGGAGGAAACCGGAGCACGCCCACACAGAAACGGGGAGAATGTGCAAACTCCACACAGAGAGTCGCTTGAGGCGGGAATTGAACCCGAGTCTCTATCGCTGTGAGGCAGCTGTACTAACCACTGTGCCACCGTGCCGCCCACATTGAATTGAAATCTCCAATTTCAAATAACCTCCCTTCTAATCCTACGTATCACTTCCCAAGGCCTTTCCCTCCTTGCCTTCCTCTGATCAATACTTGATTCAGCTACCAACTGAATTCAGTCCTCCCATCACCAACCGGCTGATACCCTTTATCTGTGTTCACTTATGCCCATCTCGCCACTCTGTCTCCTCCTCCCTCACCCGCCCTTTATTCTATAGACCCCCTTACCCCTAACCACAATCCTGATGAAGCGTTATATCCTAGGCGTTGACTGCTCAACGACTTGATGCTGCCTCGCTTATTCTGTTCTTCCAGCCTCCTGCGTGTATATTTTGGATTCCAATTGCTGCTGTATTTTTTTAATTGTCTTCTTGTGGAATAGGCAGGAGAGAAGGAATGCGTTGCACCTGTTTTTATCCAATAGTTTTTGATGGGCTGAATGGCTTTCTTATATTACTGTGAAACCAGCTAGAGTTGTTGAAGGGATTCCTTCTTTTTAACCGTGGAAATGTTTAGTGCCCAGCAGTGCTTTTGATTAATGTTACCTATACATTAACAGCACAAGCTTGAATGTTGTCCAGATTTGATACTTTAATACCCGAGAAGGTGACTCATTCTTCTGAACATTATATACTCTTCACAGAACATCCCCACCTCTGATCGTATGACAGAGAGAAAGACATTGATGAAGCATCTGAAGATGTTTGTGCCGAAGAAGCTACCCTGCGATTGTCCACAGAGATATCCAGGGACTGAGAGGATTGATGTCCACCAGCCACATTGTGTTCTGAATGATCCAACCAGTGGGGAGTTTACAACTGATTTCCATCAAGTTCAATTTTGTTCAGTCTCCTTGACACCTTGCTCAATTAATTACTGCCATGATATCAGGGCCAATCACTCTGACGGTGTGTTCACATCTTTTGTTCATGTCAATTGGCCAAGGTATATGTGTGGGGAGTGTTTCCTTCTCTCAGAGGATAGTGACGGTTGGGACCAGACAGTTAGGACCACCCCCTGCCAATCTATTTTAAACACTCCCTTGTTACACGAGTAAAACTGGCCGCCAAGATATTGGAGTCCCCTCCAGTGCAAGTCTCTGATGGTAACCTCCCTCTCAGGAGGTTACCACTGTCAAGGTTTTTTTTAAATGTTTCTCCTAGCTCTCTGTAATCACGCTGCAGGACCTCGTCCCTATTTCTACGGGTATCATTTGTGCTAACGTGCATAATGATGTCTGGCTGCTCCCCCTCCCCCTTGAGAATGTTCTGCAGCCACTTGGAGTCATACTGGACCCTAGCACCTGGGAGGTAACCCACGATCCTGGATTCCCATTTGTGACCACAGAATCTCCGATCTGTCCCTCTAACAATCGACCCTCCTATCTTTAACGTCCTGTTTACTTTTATTCTTTCCCATTGTGCCTCAGAGCCAGTGGTAGTACCACCAACCTGTCTACTGCTGCTTTCCCCTGAACAGTCATCGCCCCCAACAATCCAAAATGGTCTACTTGTTTTCGAGAGGAATGGCCACAGGGGATTCCTGCACTCCCTGTCTACTCACTTTGCTATTCCTGGTGGTCGCCCATCTACTCTCTGCCTGGAACACGACAGGAAGCAAGGAACGCCTGTTGGATTAAATTGTGTTTATTTAAATACTACAGGACTGACAGGTAAGGCTAATGAACTCAGGGCGATGAACGTTAGACTGGAATATTACAGTCATTAAAGAAACATAACTAGGGGCGTGTCTTGGGTGTGGCCACCACATTAAAGCACTTATCTATGAAGTTCTCAGTATCTCGGATGACCCTGCATGCATCCTAGATTAGATTACCTACAGTATGGAAACAGGCCCTTCGGCCCAACAAGTCCGCACCGACCCACTGAAGAGCAGCCCACCCAGAGCCGCTCCCCTACACCCAAAGCTATGAGCAGTTTAGCATGACCAATTCACCTAACCTGCACATCTTTGGACTGTGAGAGGAAACCCACACAGACACGGGGAGTATGTGAAAACTCCACACATACCGAGGCAGGTTTTGGACCCTGGTCCCTGGTGCTGTGAGGCAGCAGTGCTAACCACTGAGCGACCGTGCCACCCAGCTCCAGCTCCCTAACACAGTATCTCTTTAAAGTACGGAGGACGCCATTGGCCATTAGGTATAAATCAGCTCCAAAAATGTCCCGCAAACACCTCCCATTTGCTAGCCCTCTTTCTATTGCCTGTTAAATCCATAATTTCCAAATATATATCCAGTTCTCTTTTGAATCTTTATCCACAACTTTCCCAGCCGGTCAATTCCAATTCGTAACAACTCTCTAAATAAGACATTTTTCCTCAGTTCACTCCTAGCTCTTTTGCTGACAACCTTGAAATTAGAATTCCTTGATGCTGTAATTCCAACTAATAGAGTAGTCTTTTTCTACTCTGCAACTTTTTTCATACTTTTGAGCACCGCAATAAACTCACATCTTTGTCTGTTCTGCTCCAGGAACAAGAAGCCTTGCAAGAACTGTAACAAACACTACAACGGAAAAACAAGCAGAAAACTAGTCACCAGGATGTATGAACATCAACTAGCTACAAAAGACATGATCCCAACACTAATTTCTTATGTACTGATGAGGAAGTACGCCACTTTGACTAGATCTGCATATCCATCCTAGGACAGGCCAAACAGAGACAAGCACAACAATTCCTAGAAACATGGCATTTCGGAACTCCATCAACAAATACATCAATTTTGACTCCATTTACCACCCTCTGAGAAAAAAGGGCCTAAAATGACATAATCGACACAGGAAATTACAATACCAACCCAAGGAAACCGAAACACTTGAATAGAAAGTGGAAGATAACACCAGCACTTCACTGGAGGCTCACGTACTGAGTACAGTCAATGGAACAAACCAGGAACTGCCATTACCTATTGCTTCAGAATATATCAGAGTGCTCATGGCTGCCACCACATGGAATCATTGAATGAAAATGCGAGCCTGCACCACCAAGTGCATATCCAAAGGCTTTTTTGAAAGTTTATGAGATTACCTGCTCAATCACCCACCTAGGCAATGCATTCCAGACACATGTCACCAGGGGCAGAATGGCGGATCAGTGGTTAGCAATCCTGCCTTAGAGCGCTGGGGACCCAGGTTTGATTCCAGTCTTGGGTGACTTCCTGTATGGATTTTGCGCATTCTCCCTGTGTCTGCGCAGTTTCCTCGAGGCAATCCAGTTTCCTCCCACAATACGATGATGTGCAGCTTAGGTGAATTGGCCATGCTTAATTGCCCACAGTCTTCAGGGATGTGTAGGTTAGGTGCATTAGTCAGGGGTAAATATAGGAGGAACGTGTTTGTGTGGGTTACTCTTTGGAGGGTTAGTGTGTATTGGTTGGGTAAAAGAGCCTATTTCTGCACAGTAGTGATTTTATATTCTATGTCTCTGCCACCCTCTCAGTTCAAAACAGACTCACAAATCCTCTCTGAATCCTCTGCCTTTCACTTTAAGTATGTATCCCTTTGTTTTTGACCCTTCGAGTAAGGGAAACAGCTGCTGTCTGTTCATCCTCTCCATTCCCCTTATGCTCTTGTACACCTGTAC
>NC_057717.1:33985359-33997109 GCF_004010195.1 Chiloscyllium plagiosum
AGAATCAGAAGTCCATGCATCAGCTTTTCCTAAAATGTTGTGAGGACAGTGACCACATTGTTCAAACAAGCCGTGTTCGATCATTTTGCTCTTTACCATTTTAACTGATTTTCCAATGTCATTTGAAGTGAGATCAGAGTAACTTCCCTTGCATCAAAGTAATATTTGTCTCATGTGGCATCATTACCCCCCAGCAAATTGTGGTTAATGGGAATCAGAGGAAATTCTGTGCTGGTAACTTCCTCATTGAAAAATGACACCTTCCCTCGAGCTATTGGGAATGACAAATAAATTCAGCCTTTGCTAGTGCCTTCCAAAACCATGGATGGATTTATCTTATTAATAACATCAAATACATCTGTTTTCACAGTTTGGTCTATAGTCTCAGAAAAGTAAGACCTTGCTGGCTGAGTATCACCCCAATGAAATCAGAGGATTACAATAAGATAACTATTCCGATTATTTTCAACCACTTACTTTCTGAGGACTGATCGTACGATGTCAGTGCCACTGAGATCAACATTTTCTCTGCCCAACAGCGTCTCATCACATTGGCTCAAGGCTGCAACATTCTCCAATTCTACTTCATTCTCCAGCTCATTTGCCATGTTCGCCAGATATACGAGGCCCACAAGATGGAATAACTTAGCCTATGAGTCTCTGGAACCTGCCACCCCACTCATGCCCTGCAATCTGACTCCATCCCCTCTCCTTTTCACATTTCTCACATTTGGGGACCTAGATGATGCACATCTGAATCTCTTCTTCTCACATTTCATCTGAGTCCATCCCTTCTCCCAAGCCCACCTCCTGTCGTGTATTCACCATCCCTCCTAAACTTCCACGATCTAATCCTGAATGTTCTGTACTCAGCAAAGTTCTCAGCTTTATCCCGCTATGCCCCCACTTTAATGAATTTCAGGAACGACATAATGTTGAAATCCTCTTTCACCATTTTTTCCTCAGTGTCCATTTCTTTGGGCAAGAGTCCACTCCCCATCCCACAGACCCTTCACTCAGTTCCATCACTGTCCCTCCACCTGGGCACATTCCTCTGGCGTTTACTTGAACTCAATCTGTTCATTGAGAACTTTCCATGTGACACTCGTGCACTTAATTTCTCTGCATCCCCCTCACCCTATCCAACCTATCACCCTCTGAGCAGGCTGTACGCTGTATGCTTCGATCCAAACCTGACTGTGTTATTTAGCCTGTGTCGATAAGGGTGGTGGACTCACTTCTCCATTTCAGAGGCTGAGTACCAGCTCTCAGATACCTCCACATATCACCTGCTGGTCCATAACCTTTCCATGGCACATCAGGCCATTTTATTAATTAAATCTGACTACATTTCATATGGAGATTCCCACCCACTTGCCCCCACCTAACAGTCCCAACGCTGATGGTCCTCTGATTGCAGAGCTTGCTTTTATATTCTCCTGAAAATCCACAAACAGAACTGCCTGGGCAACCCATTGCTTCAGCCTGCTCCTGCACACAGAGGGGGTGCATGGATACACACGTGGGCTCAAGTTATATCTGTTCCTTCATGGGATACGTAGACCATTCCTTATTCCACTGCTTTCCACCCCCCATCCACAACATTTTCTCCGATACGTAGATGATATCATAGCTGCTGCTCCTCTCTCTTGTCCAGAAATGGACAAGTTTATCGTTTCCAATTTGCACCCCTCCCTCACTTTCACCTGGTCTATCTCTGACTCCTCCTTTCCTTTCCTCGACATCTGTGCTTCTATTTCAGGGGATAGACCGGTCACTGATACCGAGTATTAACACACCGACTCCCACAGCTACCTGGAGTATACGTCCTCACACCCTGTTTCCTACAAAGGCTCCATTCCATTCCCCCAGTTCCTCCGTCTCCACCGCATTGCTTCTGATGATGTCAACTTCAGAAATGTGGCCTCTGAAATGTCAACCTTCTTCCTCAACCGAGAATTCCCCCAGCACTGTTGTCGACAGGGCCCCCAACTAGTTCTGACCCATCTGCTGCACTTCTACCCTCACCCTCTCTCCTCCCTCCTGCAACAGCATTAAGAATTCACCTTGTCTTTACCTACCATCCCACCAGCATTCACATGCAGAAGATCATTAGTCTGGATTTCCCCCACCTCCAGCGAGATGCCATCACCAGACACATATTTGCCTCCTCCTTTTTCTGCCTTCTGAAGTGACCATTTCCTCCAGGATACCCTGGTCCGCTCATTATTCACTGCCCACACCTCCCCCCACACCGCCCCCTACCACCCTACCACAGGTCCACTTCACTTTCCCCTGTCGGAGGTGTAACACTTTCCCATTTACCTATTCCCTCCTCACTATTCAAGGGCCCAAACATACCTTCCAGGTGAAGCAGCATCCTACCAACATTTCCCACAAACCGGTCTACTACATTCGTTGCTCACATTGTGGTCTGCTCTACATTGAGGAAACTAGAAGTGGACTGGGTGACTACTTCACAGAATATCCAAGCTGTACCTATGCAAAAGACCCTGAGTTTCCAGTTGCCTGCCAGTTTAGTATCCCATCCTGTTCCTTGGCCAATATCTCTGTGTCAGGCTTGCTGCAGTGTTCCAGGAAATTTCAATGCAAGCTGGAAGAACAACACTTCATTTTCCGTGGGTGGACCCTGCAGCCATTCAGACTCAAAATAATGTTCAATAATTTTAAGGACTGAACTCCTCAATGCCCATATCCATACACCAGGCCTAGTTCTCACGTGGCCCTCCATTACTCACCCCCTATTGTTAGCTACTAACAGTCTCTATTAACAGGTATTCAGCCTCTGCTGTATATTAATCAACATTTTCAGGGCTACCATCCGTTCTGAGGAAATGCCATTGAACTAGAAACGTTAATTCTGATTTCTCTGTACAGATGCTGCAGACCTTTTGCAGCAACTTCGGTTTTTGTTTCAACAATGTCTCACGATGGTTTTGTCTCACAATGCAATACGTCATGGATATTTAGAGCTCTGTCAAACATAGGAACTTTGTAATTTCTCATTTAAAGTCCATAAAAAATACTCGAGATTCAACTGAGATAGCAGCTTTGCTTATGTCGTTCACATCAGTCAATTTGTCACAGTTCAGAAAGAAAAAGTAATCGATAGAGGGAAACTCAGCAGGTCTGGCACCCTCTGAGCAGAGATACACAGAATTACCTTTGATTTCAATATGACTTTGTCAGAACAGTGTCACATCATATTCGATATGTTAACTTTGTTTCTCTCTGCAGATACTTCCTCATCTGTTGCGCTTCTCCATTTTTTATTTGTGTTTCATGTTTCTATATCACTCTATTTCATGTTTCTTGACAGGGTTACATGCTGAATTTGGTTATATATGGACAATGTAGTCCTTTCCTGTTCCTATTCTCGTTGGTGTGTCTGTGACACCTGTGTTACGGCCGAAATCTGTTTCTTCTTTAAGATTCAAAGGAAAAGAAAGAATATTTTATTCTGATTATCCTGTAAATCTCAGGAACTCCACTTTGTTTGAAAAGACATTTTAGAAGCAGCTGAAATTTCATGAGATAATAGAAATAGATTATTGATGGTGGAGCACTCTGTGACCTTTGTTGAACTAGCTTGTCTACCCCCTCTCCAAACGCTTTGATTACATATCACAGAATTATTTACAGCAAAAGTGGGGGAAACTCAGCCCATTGTCTCTTCCAGCTTGGAATGACTATATCTCTACTGTTAGTCTCCTGTATTGTCCCCATTACACTTCACATTTTGTTATTAGTGTCTGCTTTTAATTTTAAGTATCCTGCCAGATATGAACAATATGATCAATCTCAAACAAAAAGATAATTCATTCGAAACTGACTCATTAATTCATACGTCTTAATGAATAAGTTCATTGTAATTATCACTTTTGGTTTTGGACTGATGCCAAAATGCGTTAAAAATACGGTTTACAGCAACTAAAACAGCATTTAGAAGTCTGTTAATTCATATAAACAAATGTCTGAACCATATTCTGTATAGAAGTTCCAAGGTTGCCTTATTAGAGCAGGGAGAGGAACATTCAGAGAAGTCCACACTTCCTGTCTATGTTCAGGGCGGCTGTGCCCAATGACAGTCTGTTGGCTAGCGTTTGTTACCGTGGATGAGAGATCAGCACAGTAACAACATCCTGATTGTGGGGGGTGTGGAAGGATTTTTGGCGAGATGGTTAAAGCATAGTAAACGGACAATAGAGCAGAATCATGTCGCCTACGAAAAGAAAATATTTTTATTCTCCCTCACAACTGACTTCACTAGAGCAATTAATGATGAGAGATGTGACCAATAGGAAGCAATGTCAACATGTAGTCCAGTCCAGATATATTGTGAACTGAATGTGCTGTATTGAAAGCTGGGACTGTTTGCTCTGACTGTGATTAATGTCAGTCTCCATGCAATGCAACTGTGTCACTGGAGGTTCCCCTCTCCTATTAATAAGAGGCTTCATTCAAGTGCGCTATCCCACTGTAGTAACAGATGCATCAGCTCCAACAGTAACAGAGATCTACACCTGCATAGATCTGAATCTGAGAATAGCGGACTGGAACATTACAACAATGGAGAGGAGGTTTTCCTCGAGTTTTTTCAAGATATCCCCCTCTTGGGGGTTTCTATCATGTCGGATATCAGCAGTGCTGATGATTATTCTGGGCGGGGTGGAGGGTGTGCTGCTAACCGATTCTTGCTATTGTATGTGTTCTCTACCTTTGTCTATTCATTAATCCCATAAACAAGTTTGAACTTCGTTGCAATTTCTGTTATCTATATTTGTCAGAGAAAGAAACTATTGTCTTCAGTTTCAATTGCAGTCTCCATTCATTACCCATGAATTACCCACTCCCTCACAAACATCTGCGAACAAAACTGTGCACAACCCTGACATCCCTTTTTGCCCTGAACTGATTTATGTCTCCTGTTCTCTCTATCACCAAACCTGTCCACTCCCAGCTCCTAATATCCCCAATCTTTTTCTCTGTGTCAGTATTGTTGCTGAACAAGCCATTGGCTGCACGTTGGTAAAATTCAGACTTAATGTTTCAAGCTCTCTTCTGACCACTTTTCCAATTATAAATATTTCAATCACAAAATTGCTCTTGTCTCGGACATTACTTCATGATTAGGACATTTGTATCAATGTAGGAATGTCACTGGATGCAATTCAGGAGCAAAGCTTATTAAACGAAATATATTGTTTCAAGTGATTTGTTTCAAGTCCACTACAGCTGATGACAGAACTTAAATAAAAATGATAAGAATTGGAATAAAAGTGAATTTCACAAAAAGCAAACATAAAAGCAACGTTTTGTCTGAGAACCTTCATCTTTCACTGATCACCTTCGGTAAAGAAATCTAAAGTTATTACCCGGTCTGGGTTAATTGTGACCTGAGACCCATGACAATGTGCTTAACTTTATATTGGCTTGTGGAATGGCCTCATAATCAGAGCAATTAGTGATGTTAACTAAATGCTGCCCTTGGTAGAGATGCCAACATCCCACGAATTAACAAAATTGAAGGTGAAATCAAATAAAGGAAGCAGCTGAAAATCTGAAATTATAGAAAGAAATGCAAAGAAACCATCAGAAAGTGCTGGGAAACTTTCCTGAACTGAAAACAGCTGGAAAGGAATGTAATTAATACCGTTGACAGGGAAGTCTGCTTTGAAGGGGAGGAGGAATCTATAGAGAAAGAGAGGTAAAGAAGAAACAGAGCAAACAAAGAGAATGATGATCAGCTGGGTTGGAAATAAAATGTGAGATTCACCTCATTTATTTTTCGCCTTTCCCATCTTCCCTTGTAAATACAAGTATCCCCCGTTATTTAAAAGTTCGCTTTTCGCCACTTCTCTTTCCGACTGACTTACATTATGACATTGTCTCACTAACCAAACGAAATCCAAAAAGGATTTTCACTTTTACAAAGAAAGCCGAAACTTTTCCCATATAAATCAGTGCTACTGCAGTTTACACCATATCCGCTTGTGAACGTTTTTGTAGGAACACTCTACCTACAAATAGTGAGGGAAGACTGCATACGTCTAAGATCATGTTTAAAGCGATTTGATTCCCTCTATCTGTCCTCCCGAAGTGTGGTCATCTTCTTATATTCATTAATTAGATGTGGGTATCTCTGACTGGGGCAGCATTCGTTCATTTTTCCAGTTGCGCTTGAGAAAACCTTGAGCCACTGTTTGATCTGATTTGGTTTCGTTTATTTTAGTCAAATGTACAATGGAAAGGTATGTTTTTATTGTAGTGCAGGCACATGACCCTAAATAAGAAAACAGAGATCACAGGGTCCTTGGTCAGAGTGAGGCATACGAGGTTACAGCTGCAAAGTAAGATCATTAGCAAGATTAATATTATTTGAAAAGTGAGAGATGTCAATTTGTCAGTCTAATAATGGTAGGGAAGGAAGTGTTCCTGAACATGCTGGTCCAGGTTTTCAAGCTTCTGTGTCTCCTCCTTGTTGGAAGAGGTTGTAGGAGATCATTACCAGTTTGGGAGGGAGATCTTTGATGTTGCCAGCCTTTCTGCGACAATGACAAGTACAAATGGATGGAAGATTGTCTTCCGTGACGGTCTGGACTGTGCACACAACCGTCTGTAGTTTCTTATGGTCCTAGGCAGAGAAGTTACCATGTCAGGTCATTATGCACCCGAATAGAGTGCTTTGAGTTGCCAGTATACAGAACACTGGGAGACGGGCAGTTTCAAAATAGTTTGATCTAGCAATTAGCTGTTAAATGGATACCCTCGTTCTGGTTGCTGTTTTGACAACAATTGAAATTTAACTGATAATTTTAAATTATGTCCTCTATACCAAAACCTTGTTGAGTGTATTGTATTGCCAACATCGAACCAATGAGCCATCACCTGCTTCAAACGAATAGAGGAGCTATCACCATCACAACGATGGAGAAAGAGACAGAAACAAAGGGAAGGAGAGAGAGAACACAGTGAGGGAAACAGATGGACAGTCAGTCAAAGAGAGAAAGGAAACAAAACAAGGAAACAAACAGTCACATGTGCAGGGAGAAGGGAAGATAATAGGTTCAGGGAAAGAAACTGAAGGCAGGGAAAAGGAAAACACAGGGAAATAGACAGTGTGAGACAGTGGGAGCTGGGGATAGTGTCAAGGGGAGCTGGGAGGACTGGGAGGAGCTGGGGGTGACGACCGGAGAGACTTGGGCGTGAGCACTGGAGGGAGCTGGGGGTAGGGAGGTGAGGATTTATTTTGTCCTGTGCCAAGATGTCCAGGAAGATCATGGTAAGCATAGATGTACTGAGCGATGGCTGTAAAACATGTCTGAGAGGCATATAGGTTATGCTGCACAGGGCGTGCGCTAGTCGAGATCAATATGAACAAAATCAGCATTATCTGAGATTAGAGAGTCCATTTAAAAGTCTAATAACAGTTAGGAAGAAGCTGTTTCTGTGTGTTCAAGCGTCTGTATCTTTTAGCCTCATGGAAGAGATTGTGGGAGATCTTTACAAGCATGTGATGGGTCTTTGGCAATGTTAGAACAAAGAACATTCCAGTACAGGAGCAGGACATTCGGCGGTCCAAGCCCGCGCCGATCCAAATCCTCCATCTCAACTTGTCTCCTATTTTCTAAAGGCCTGTATCCCTATGCTCCCTGCCCATTGATGTTTATTTCCCGAAACATCTTAAGTGGAGCACCACTGGTCACAGTTCTCCACTTTGAGAAACTCCCTTCCCCTACTGCGCCCTGTCCCCTGTTGCCAAGCCAGTTCTTATCCCTCAGTATCTTCTCTCGCAGCTTCCCTACCCCAGACGTCAGGCTCACCAGTCTATAATTAACTGGATTATTCATGCTACCCTTCTTAAACAAGGGGATTAGAAACTTTCCAGTCCTCTGGGTCCTCAGTTGTGTTCATGAATGTAACAAAGATATCTGTTAAGACCCCAGCTATTTCCTCTCTCCCTTCCTCAGTAATCTTGAATAGATGTTGGCAGCCTTTCTGTGACAACAAGCCGTGTAAATAGAATCAGTGGTTGGGAGATTGGAGTCCCTCGTATTCTGGGCTGTGAGCACAATCTTCTGTCGTTTCTGATGCTCCTGGGGGGCAGAGTGTTGCCGTACCAGGCCATTACGCACCCAGACAGTACGTTCACAATAATGCATCTGTAGAAGTAGTGCATACTAAATATCCTGAGCCAAGTGAGGAAGGAGGGACGTTTTTGAACCATCTTGACTGTCACACCTATGTGAGAAGTCCAGGGTAGATTGCCAGTTATCATCACTCCGAGGGTCTTAATGGTCTGTATGATGTCGACCATTGATGTAGATCGTGGCTTGTTCCACTCCTTTCGTTCGAAAGTCAATGATCAGTTCTTTAACTTGCCGAATTTGAGAGGGAGGTTATTATCATTCCACCAAACACCAAACACACTATCTCCTTTCTGTGTTCAGACTCATCGTTGTTTGATAACCCTCCTGCTTTGATGATGTCATTAGCAAACGTACAGTTGGCATTGTTTGGAATTTGGCAACACAGCCACGTGTGCACCGGAGTACAGTAGGGGGCTGAGGACACAGCCGTGTGTGTACAACGAGTACAGTAGGGGGCTGAGGGACACAGCCGTGTGTGTACAGCGAGTACAGTAGGGGGCTGAGGACACAGCCGTGTGTGTACAGGGAGTACAGAAGGGCGCTGAGGACACAGTTGCGTGTGTACAGGGAGTACAGTAGGGGGCTGAGGACACAGCCGTGTGTGTACAGGGAGTACAGTAGGGGGCTGAGGACACAGCCATGTAGGTACCGGGAGTACAGTAGGGGGCTGAGGACACAGCCGTGTGTGTACAGGGAGTACCGTAGTGGGATGAGGACACAGCCGTGTGTGTACAGGGAGTACAGTAGGGGACTGAGGACACAGCCGTGTAGGTACCGGGAGTACAGTTGGGGGCAGAGGGCACGTCTCTTGGTGCACAGCGAGTACACTCGGGGTGAGGACACAGCCGTGTGTGTACAGGGAGTACAGTAGGGGGCTGAGGACACAGCCGTGTGTGTACAGTGAGTACAGTAGGGGGCTGAGGGACACAGCCGTGTGTGTACAAGGAGTACAGTAGGGGGCTGAGGGACACCTCTGCTGTTCACATGAATGTTTATATCTGGAAAAGAGTATATCAGCTGGAAAAGTCTCCAGTTCGGCGAGTCTGCTCCGGGGTTATGTTTAACCGCCGAGCGTGGGTTGTTGGCAACCGCTCTATGAGAACTGACGGCTCCCAGTTCCGGTAACATGTAGAGTGAGTATAAGCCAGACCCGCTGTACCTGGTTGTGGCGACGCTGCGGGGAATAAAAAGCTGAAGCATATTCTAGCAGACTCGCCTCTTGGTCGTTTGTTCTGTGTCAGACTACTCTCCTACGAACCTGACCTTGAGAATTTTTTCAAAACAGGGACACAGCCGTGTGTGTACAGGGAGTACAGTAGGGGGCTGAGGACACAGCCATGTGTGTACAGGGAATGCTGTCGGGGGCTGAGGATACAGCCGTGTGTGTACAGGGTGTACAGTAGGGGGCTGAGGGACACCACCGTGTGTGTACAGGGAGTACAGTAGGGGGCTGAGGACAAAGCCGTGTGTGTACAGGGTGTACAGTAGGAGGCTGAGGGACACAGCCGTGTGTGTACAGGGAGTACAGTAGGGGGCTGAGGGACACAGCCGTGTGTGCACAGGGAGTACATTAGGGGGCTGAGGACACAGCTGTGTGTGTACAGGGAGTACAGTAGGGGGCTGAGGGACACAGCCGTGTGTATACAGGAAGTACAGTAGGGGGCTGAGGACACAGCCGTGTGTGTACAGGGAATATAGTCGGGGGCTGAGGACACAGCCGTGTGTGTACATGGAGTACAGTAGGGGGCTGAGGGACACAGCCGTGTGTGTACAGGGAGTACAGTAGGGGGCTGAGGGACACAGCCGTGTGTGTACAGAGAGTACAGTAGGGGGCTGAGGACACAGCTGTGTGTGAACAGGGAGTACAGTAGGGGGCTGAGGGACACAGCCGTGTGTGTACAGGGAGTACAGTAGGGGGCTGAGGACACAGCCGTGTGTGTACAGGGAATACTGTCGGGGGCTGAGGACACAGCTGTGTGTGTACAGGGTGTACAGTAGGGGGCTGAGGGACACCGCCGTGTGTGTACAGGGAGTACAGTAGGGGGCTGAGGATACAGCCGTGTGTGTACAGGGAGTACAGTAGGGGGCTGAGGGACACAGCCGTATGTGTACAGGGAGTACAGTAGGGGGCTGAGGGACACAGCCGTGTGTGTACAGGGAGTACAGTAGGGGCTGAGGGACACAGGCGTGTGTGTACAGGGAGTACAGTATGGGGCTGAGGACACAGCCGTGTGTGTACAGGGGGTACATTAGGGGGCTGAGGGACACAGCTGTGTGTGTACAGGGAGTACAGTAGGGGCTGAGGACATATCCTTCAAGATCTCCACTGTTGGGTGCTATTGTGGCGGACGTGCAGATACCTATGTTCACTAATTGTGGTTTGTGGGTCAGAAACAGGGGGATCCAGTTGCTGAGGGTGGAGCTGCGACTAAGGTCACGGAATTTTGAGATGAGTCTGGAGGGGATAATGATTTTTTAGTTGGAGCTGTCGTCAATGAGCAGGAGTCTGGTGTGGTGTCTTTGTTGTCCAGATGTCATCGGGATAAGTGCAGGGCTTGGGATATGGCATCTGTTGTGGACCCGTTACGTCAGTCGGCATATTATAGGGGACCAAGTCAGGCTGGGAGATTGGAGGTGATGTGGGCCATAACCAACCTTTCAAATCAATTCATGTTTATTGAGGAAGAGCCACTAGGCGGTAATCATTAAGTCATTAAAGCATGAGCTTTCTCACTTCCAAGGTTGATGTTATGATTTGGAGATGCCGGTGTTGGACTGGGGTGTACAAAGTTAAAAATCACACAACACCAGGTTATAGTCCAACAGGATTAATTGGAAGCACAATGATGAAGGTTGATGTTGGTCTTCTTGAAGCAGGTTGGGACTTCAGCTTGTTGGAGGGAAAGACTGAAATTGTATGTGAATACCTCTACCAGTTGGTCCTCACAGGATCTGAGTGCTCAACCGGGAACACTATCCAGGCCCATCGCTTTCCTTGATTTGACCTCCAGGAAGACTGATCATGCCTGCAGCGGTGACAGCGGGCACAGGTACATCCGAGGCTGTTGGGGCAGGTTTCAGCCTGGCAGTCAGACAGTTCCCTCGCCGACCTCCCTCCACCGTCATCAAAACACAGTGACATGGTTGGTGTGAGCACCAATCAGTTAGTGTTGAGATGGAGTGATATCAATAGACTGGGATTGTGCGCCATAATGAAGTAAACTTACAAGTCTATGGAACACAATTTGGGAACGTGTGAGAATATGCACTTTGGTAGATGGAATAGAGGAGACACTATGTTCTAATAGGATCCATTAAATCTGAAGCACAAAAGGATTTTGAAGCATTCGTCCTCTCTTATGGTTAACGCGCATGTTCAGTTGGCAGTTAGGAAAGCAAAAGCAATGTTCGCACTCATTTCAAGAGAGCAAGAATGCAAGACGGGAGACATACTGCTGAGAATGTAATGGACTATGGACAGACGGCATTTGGACAATTGTGAGCTGTTTTGGCACTATCTCTGGAAAAAGATCTGCTGGTGTTGGAGGTGATCCATCCTGGGGATGATGGCTTGCCATA
>NC_057717.1:33997609-34029409 GCF_004010195.1 Chiloscyllium plagiosum
CACTCTCGATCCCCCTCCCTCTGTGTCTGTCTCGCTCCCCACCTCCCTCCGTTTCTCCTTGAATGAATCGCTTCCATTCCTGTCCCTCCCTCCCTCCCTCGCTGACACACTCTGTCTCCCTAATCCTTCTCTCTCCCTCTGACCCAGAGACTGGGGGTGCGGTGGTGAGGGTTTGGTGTTGAGGCTGCATGTTGGTGGGGGGGGGGGGGGATGAGAGGATAGAGAGACGTGGGAGATG
Source organism: Chiloscyllium plagiosum (assembly GCF_004010195.1). Classification (NCBI taxonomy): domain Eukaryota; kingdom Metazoa; phylum Chordata; class Chondrichthyes; order Orectolobiformes; family Hemiscylliidae; genus Chiloscyllium; species Chiloscyllium plagiosum. Next base: position 33,997,848 of record NC_057717.1, read on the forward strand.
GGAGGAGGGGAAAATTGGGCAGAAACGGAATTGCGGGAGGGAGACAGAGACAGCAGGAGAGTGAGAGTGATGGTGAGGGAGAAAGAAGAATGGAGGCATGTGGAGAAACCAGGGTTGGGTATGTGTGTGTGTGAGAGGGGGATTTGGGAGAGTGATAGGGAGAGTTGGTGAGAAAGAGAGTGTGTGCAGAGAGAGAGACAGCGGGGGAGAAATGTGGAGAAAGAGTTGGAGGAGAGGAAATGGGGAGGCCAGGTCGGAGTTGAGGTACCGAGGGAGTTAAACACAGCTCCTGAGATCAGGGCCTGGTCTCCTCCCCTTCCCTGGGGGCCAGGACTTGGGGCTGAGTCTGTCTCTCTCCAGCTCAGCTTCTCCAACACAAAGACACACAACAACATCGTTCACTCTGCTGCTCGGCATGCTTTAATAACATTTTTATTGTTTACAAATGGCAGTGATGGATACAGTCAGTGGGATGGTGCATTTTCTCACTGGCCCCTGAGTTGTTATAAACATTGAAATGTATTCCTCTCACCCCCCTGTGGAATAAGGATGGACAAACCAGCGCTACCCTCAGTCTGTTACCACAGCGACAGGCTGCTCCATCGCTGAAACACTGAACTGAAATGAGAAACTCCCGGAGGGATTGATTAATGAGGGAATTTGATTGATGGATGGATTTGGGTGAAGGGTTATTTCAGCACATTCTTCAGCTGCTGCCTGAACTTAGTCTGGGTCACGGCATAAATCGCGGTGTTTGTGCAGCAACTGAGGAGCTGCAGCATGAAGCCCAATTCCCTCACAAAGAGATGGAAAAACACAGACCCATACCCAATATTCCACATCCGGTTCCATACAGAATACACCATGAACGTTGACCATAACAGGATGAAATTGGCCGAGATCACAAACAGTAAAATGATGGATTTTTTCGGTTTCTCATTTCTGTGTCAGACTGAGCGTCCCCACTGGTGTGAGCGCAGAGTCTCCTGCGGGCTCTGCTGGTCACTAAAATGTGTCTGACGGTGAGAACATTAAGCAGCAGAATCGGGAGAAATGGGACACACGGGGTTAGAATGTGGTGGAGGAACTCGATTGCGACCCAGACACTGGAGGATAGAACAGCGATTGTGACATAACAAAACCAGGGCTAGTTCCCCAGCACATACCGAGCCATGAGCATAAAATTCCAGAAAATGTTCTTTAAACAGCTCAGCACAGTCACTGCTGCCAGAACCACAGGTGCTGTTTTCTCACTGCAATATTTACTTTTCAGCTTCTGGCAACAAATGGCCACAAACCGATCAAAGGTGAAACTGACGGTGAACCAGACAGAGCAGTCAGTGGTTACATAAAGCAGGACGGCGTGGATATTACACACGGGGACGGAGTACACCAGGAAATAAAACTGCTCATCATAAACAATGGGAAAGTGTCTGTATCAGGTCGAGGATAATGACCAGGAGATCCGCCGCTGCCATGGCCCCCAGGTAACGTCTGACACATGGAGACAATCCACAATCTTTATAAAGCAGGACGTAGATGGTCACTACGTTAACTGTGAGGAAGGAAAACAAACCCATTATCCATCAGCCTGGAGGCAAAGGGACCCGTTTGATTGGGGACCCAGTGGGATTTTCAAATGTGTCCCTGTATTCAGTAATTTATTAAAATAATTCGAGCTGGAATAACAAATGGGAAGGTCTGAATTATTGACAAAAATGTGACATAAACCACAAGAAACCCTCCCTCCCCAAACACACAGAGACACATCCATAAGGACAGATGGTTTCTAGAACATTCCCTCACCCTCGATCATACGAGAGCAGACACAGGTCACAGCTTCCCAGTTCCTCATATGGAGGATGAAAACGTTGATGTCCTGAAGGATTCTCTCCCAATTTCCTAAATACAAACGGAGTTTGGAAATTTCTGTATTTTGGTCTAACTTTTGGTCGATCCTGTGTCGTGAAGAAATGTAAACGCAGGGGACACATATACCCTGCGTTTACTCTTTAACTGCCTGAGGGGCCTTCGGAACAGTGTCTTCTTCTCCCTGGAACGGGATCTCTTCCCTCGGGATTTTATCGTTTGTTCAATTCACTGACGTCCGGCCGTTCACAAACAATGTTAGGAATAGAATATTCCAGGGAATGTCAGTTATAGAATGTTGGGGACAGACCTTTCCGGGGAATGTCAGTTATAGAATGTTGCGCAGAGTTTGGGAGAAGATTTGTAGCTTGGGTGCTCGTTATTGTGGTTCTGTTCGCCGGGCTGGGAATTTGTATTGCAGACGTTTCGTCCCCTGTTTAGGTGACATCCTCAGTGCTTGCTGCCAGGATGTCACCTAGACAGGGGACGAAACGTCTGCAACACAAATTCCAAGCTCGGCAAACAGAACCACAACATGTTGGGGAGAGAACGTTCTGGGGAACACCTTGACCAGGCCATCACCTTTCCCCCCTATCCACTCCATCAACATGATGCACTGTGCATGGACACACTGTAACATTAATGGGGTGAGAGACGGAGGGTCCAGACACAAGAATGGGAACTAAAGGCATTGTCAGATCAGCTGAAATGGTTAGATGTACCACATTCTCAATCCACCTCAGAGAACCAGCCCAGACACCATCAACCCAGAGGAGATATCTGTTCACTGTGGAACACTGTGTAGACCAGGCCAGTGTGCTGCTCAGTACAACCCTGCAATCTGTCCCGAGTGCAACACTGTGTGCATATTCATCCATTGCACTGGTCAATACAATCCATCAATCTGTCCAGATTGAAACACTGCACAGATCATGTCAGAGCACTTTTATTCAAACGCAGACTAGACATCTGTGCACTATGGAAAGATGGGATAGAGACACAAAAGCTGCAAATGCTGGAATCCAAAGTAGACAGACAGGAAACTGGGAGAGGACAGCAAGCCAGGCAGTATCAGGAGGTGGAGAAGACGACGCTTCGGGTGTCACACTTCTGCAAGAGTCCTGAAGAAGGGCTACACTAGAAACAACCAATTCTACACCTGCTGATGCTGCTTGGCTTGCTGTGTTCCTCCAGCAAGCATTCAGCACGGGAAGCAGTGCAGACCACAGCGTTACATTGATCTATAAACTCGGACTAGATATCTGTACAGCAGGGGGAGCTACAAGACACAGCAGTGCATTGACCTATAACCCGGACAAGATACCTGTCCACCACTGGGAGCTGTGCAGACCACAGCAGGGCACTGATGAGTAACCCTGAAACAAATATCCATCCAGCATGGGGAGTTGCACTGACCACATCAATGCATTATCTCTCAACCTCACCCAGATAGTCTGACCAGCACAGCGAACTGTGCAGTGATCACCCGCGAATTAATCTGTAAAATTGGTGCTGTTACCCTCCCAGCATGTAGAGCTGTGTACACCACCCTAGTGCATTGCTCACCGAGCTGGGAATTTGTGTTGCACCACAGAGGCTGCCAGACCTGCACCACACAGAGACACACAGATACACACATACAGCAATTGTTAGGACACGGCGTGAAGCTCAACTGGTAATTTAAACTAAACATAATGAAATGCTCAATTTGCCTTGTAAACTGTTAAATATGAGTGACAGAGGACTCCCAAATTCCACTGTTTAAACAAAAACATCAATTTATTTTTTAACTCTGAAAGTGGACGTTTTACATCAACTATTCACAACTTTTTCACACAGAGGGTGGTGTACCTATGTAATGAGCTGGCAGGGTGACCAGACTGGACACAGTATTCCAGAAGAGTTCTCACCAATGCCCTGTACAACCTCAACATGAAGTCACAGTTCTGATACTCAAAGGATTAACCAATGAAGACAAGTGTGCTAAACACCTTTTTAACCACGCCATCGATTTGAGATGTACATTTAAAAGAATTATACCTGACGGTCTTGGTCTCGGTTCTACAATACTGCCAAAAGCCTACTTTTAATTGTATAGGTCCTGCTCTTGTTTGATTTACCAAATCCAATCGCTCTCATTAACCCAAATTATACTCCATCTGCCACTCCTCAGCCCAGTGAATGATATTATTGCCACCTCATTCTCCACCTTCAATTTAAAATACCCTCCCCCTCTCCAGGATGCTCTAGCCTTGCTATTCACAAAGACCCTGAGCTTGGTTTTCCTTGTATGGGTAGGGATAGGAGGGACAGATTGCAGATCCAGTCAGTGGGGAGGTGAGGCTGGACAGTAATCAGCGGCCTGGTATCATTTCATTGTTTTAGGAAGAGGGCAGTCATACGTGAGGGTTGGGTAATACCGATCGGTGCTTTGGGGCCAGAAATTACGCTCTCACTTCGTCTCTCATGTTCAGTAATAAATATCTATTCGAGACTCTTTTTTGGGCAGAGTGTGTCTGCTGGATTGATTTCCCTAATATTGTAGAATAATGACAATAGCAATTAAAGATGGTCATAGTTAATTTTGATGGCATAGCATGTGCACTCAACATCCTATAGTCAAGAAAAATACCTTGCATTTGTTTAACAATACAAAGTGTTTTGTGTTGTTCAGTAATGGTAACCTGATTATAATAAATCCACATCGAGCTGAAAGCTGGCACTTAAAATATGACCCAAAATCTGGATATGATAGTGTAGTGGGTAGTGTCTCTGCCTCTGAACCAGAGCTCTGGATTTGATTCCAATTCCTGAAATTGTGTGCTAGTTTTCCTAGCTCTGTGTTAGAAGGTCTGAATTCAAGTCCTGCCTGTTGCAGAGGTGTGTTACAGTATGTCAGAAAAGGCTGATGAGCAAACACATAGGAGAATAATGTTGCAGCTTTATGGGTATTGCCGAGTGGTGCTAGTACTCCGACCTCTGGGCACAAACGTCTAGGTGTAAATCCCACAGATGTATCTCATGATACATCTGAACAAAGTGATTGAAATGGTTGTCGAATTGTGACCTGATGGAGAAGGAAGATGTGTCAGTATTACATTTCAGAATTTAAGACCGGGATGACTGTAAGTACAGCCATTGGTGTTGATTGGAGTCACATTTCGCAGCAGTAGTGGTTTATAAAATCAGAATGGCCATGTGTAGGGTGAGTAGTCAGGGTTTTCCCCCAGGTTAGGAGTGTCCAAAACTAGAGGGCATCAGTGGAAACTGAGATGGGAAAGATTTTGAAGAGGCCGAAGGGGCACCTTTTCACACAGAGGGTGGTGTGCGTATGGAATGAGCTATCAGAGGAAGTGGTGGACACTGGTACAACTGCAGCATGTAAAAGGCATCTGGATGCTGCCAGCCCGGCCGAGCTTTTCCAGCAATTCCTGTATTTGCTAAAATAAAAGGCATTATTTTTAACACAGGTATTCTGAATATATTAAAGATTTTATTTTTTCATGACGCAGGTACATATAACTATTCCTTTAAATTGACCAAGACCATTTTCTGCTCAGGGTATGGGTCTGTGTATGACAGCAGCAATGATGCACCTACACGGAGCAGGGAATGTGATGGCGACATAGCTTGGACAATGTACAAGGAGACCTCACATGATCCAGTTTGGGAGAGGATGACATGATTATGTGATTCAATTCAGAGAGGGAGAACATTAATCTGCCAAGAAGAAACGTCCTATTGCATTCTCTCTCCTTTGTTATTCCTCATTACAGCAATGTGTACGAGGTAAAAAAAATAACTCTACTGTCATCGCTACCGCTCTTATTTTAATAAAATCCCTGCAGTGTGGAAACAGGCCCTTCGACCCAACACGGTCCATACCAAACTTCCAAAGAGTAACCTTCCCATGCCCATTCCCTTACAGTTACCCCTGACTAGTGCACCTAAACTAGAAATCCCTGAACACTCTGGGCAATCCACCTGAACAACACAGCTTTGGACTGTAAGAGGAAACTGGAGCACCCATTAGAAGCTCATGCAGACAATGGGAGAAGGCGTAAACTCCACACAGATAGTCGCCCGAGGCTGTAATTGAACCCAATTCCGTGGTTCGGTGAGGCAGCAGTGCTAACTACTGAGCCACTGTGCTACCCTTTCGGCGACCCCTGAGCAGAATTCATTGGAACCTCCTCACTGTCTCATGCAAAGCGAATTCAGCCAAATCCAACTGTTCCAGCATGAAATCCCATTGCTCGCAGCTTGTGCGTAGAATGTCTTCAGAAGCAGAATCACATTTCTGACAATCTCTCAATTTTTCCTTTTGTCATGAGTTACACTAATATCTGGACAAGGTGCTTTCAACTTGGAATTGCAGAGATATTGTTTATTGTGTGTGTGTGTCAGTGTTTTCAGAAAAGGAAATGTCGATTCTTTATTTGCAATACCCAAACAGCTTGCCATTCATCTTTCCACCATAGTTTAAGTAACATTGAACTGGATCATAAACGTGCTATTGCCTGACTTGTTGCTAAAACTGACACAGATCCAGTCTGAGACCGATATCATCGGCCATATCACCGACCTGGTTACATCGAATATTTGTTGTGCGCAGTGGAGCAGTGGGACTAGAAAAGGAAACAGTGACCCCAAAAGTCAGGGAACTATAGACCGGTAAGTCTAATGTCAGTGTTGGGTAAGTTGTTGGACGGGATGCTGAGGGACAGAATTTACATACTTTTGGGAAGGCAAGGGCTGAATGGGATAGTCAATGTGGCTTTCTGCATGGGAAATGATGTCTAATTAATTTAATTGAGTTTTGTGAAGAGGTGACAAAGAAGGTTGATGAAGGCAGTTTGGTAGACATTGCCCATATGGACCTCAGCAAGGTATTCATAACATTCCGATTGGTAGACAGATTAGTAAGGTTTGGTCACATGGGATACAGAGGAAGCGAGTCACAATTGGCTTGAAGGAAGAGGGATATTTTTCAGACTGGAAGCTTGTGAGCAGCAGTGTGCTGTATGAATCAGGACTGAGCTCATAGCATGTCATCATTTATGTGAAGGATGTAGATGTGAATATCGGAGGCATAGTTTGTAAGTTTACAGATTACATCAGAAAGGTGGTATAGTAGATTATCTCAGAGTACAACGAGACCACAATTAGATGGACCAAAGGGGCAAGGAGTGACAGATGAAGTTTAATTTAGATAAATACGAGGTTTTGTATTTTGGGAAAGCAAATCAGGGCAGAAATTTTACACTTAATGGTAAGGTCCTGTGGAGTGTTGTGGAACAAAGAGATCTAGGACTGCAGGCACATTGCTTCTTGTAAGTGGAGTCGCAGGTAGACAGAATGGTGCAGACCACATTTGGCACACTTGCCTTAAACAGTCAGAGCATTGAGCATTGGAGTTGGGGTGGTATATTGCATTTGTACAAGATGCTGGTGAGGTCACTTTAAGAATACTGCATACAACTCGATTGTCTACAGAAAGAATTTACACGATGTTCCAGGACTGGAGGTTTGAGCATCAGGGAAAGGTTGATTAGGTTGAGGTGTTTCTCCCCGGAGTCTCAGAGGCTGAGGGGTTACATTATAGAGGTTTATAAAATCATCAGGGGCATGGATATTCTGAACAGCCACGTTCTGCTCCCCAGAATAGGGGAGTTCAGAACAAGAGGACATTGGTTGAAGGCGAGAGAGCGAATGATTTAGAAGGGACCTGAAGATAAATCTTTCACACAGAGAGTAGTGTGTGTACGGAACGTGCTGTTAGATGAAGTGCTGAAGGCGGTTACAATCGCACATTTACAAAGTATCTGAAAGAGGAGGAATACTGGCCAAATGCTGGCAACTGTGCCGAGATCAGATTTGAATCTATTCGGAGTGAACAGATTGGACTAATACGTCTGTTTCCATTCTGCATGACTCTTTTATTCTATAGAAGGGTTGACGAAAAATTCTGAAAGGACCTTTCAAGTCAGAATTATCTTCACGGGAAGTTTATCATACCTCTATGTTCACATTTTTTGAAAGCTGCATTAGTTAATTATTTGACAGGGAAGCGAGTGACGGATAATGGGATATAGAAAGGAAAGTGGGGCTGAGACCCCAAACAGATCAGCGACAATCTTAGTGCCTGGTGGACAAGGCTCAAAGTATCTAATGACCTACTCCTGCTCCTCAGTCGCATGTTCCCGTGTTCCATTCAGCCCCTTATACCTGCTAGGCAGGAACAGTTGGAGGCTACTTACTCATATAACCTGGTGCACAGAAACAGAGGAGACCATTCAGCCCTTCAAGACTGTCCCACACGCTTTGAGGTGATTTTCGAAATGTAATTGGAAAACCCAGGCTGGGTATGAAAGAGGCCCCTCATCTCTCTTTACAGAGCGTCCCCTTTCTGCAACTTGTGCTTCGTTTGTTGGTCATGTTATAGACCCAGATTCACTGTGAATACAGCCCATATACCTCACTCAGAGATGGCTCACAAAATCCTCTGTCACCCTGTCTGCAACATTCCATAACAGAGCATTCATGAAAATAACACCCACTAACTTTCCAATAACAGAATGGGAGAACATCAGAAACAGGGGCAGGTCGTTCACTCCCCAAGCCTGCCTTACCCTTCACTAAGATCATGGCTAACCTGCTCTTGGTCTCAAATCCTCTTTCATATCCAATTCTTCAACGCCCTCAACTCTCTGACAGATCAATATCCATCTACCTCCTCTTCAGATACATTCAGTCATCGAGCTCCCCGAACACTCTTGAGAACAGTAATCCTGACATTCAATATCACCTGTTTGAAGAAAACACTTGCTACTCATGTATCATGGCCTATTGATATGAACAAAAGAGGTTGACACAAGGGTTCAGGTAAAAAGGACTGGCCCTGATATCAAGGCAGTGGTTAACTTCTATTGACATCAAGGAGCTTAACAAAACTGGACTTAATGGGAATCAGTGTAAACCCTCTAGTGTTTGGAGTCAAACTTGGCACAAAAGAAGATATTCATCATCTCAGTATTGATTCACCACTGTGGGAGATCCTCAGTGTAGCTTCCTCTTCACAAACATCTTCAGCTGCTTCATCAATGTCTCCCCGCCCCCAACCCTCCCCATCATAAGATCAGAACTGCGAATGGTCACTGAATATTCCACAGTGTTCAGAGCGTTTTGCCCCCCGTCAGCTCCTGAACTGGTCTGTGTCCATGTGCAGCAAGACCCGGGCTACGTTGAGGCTTGTGCTTTTAAAGGGTCCGTAACATTAATGTAACAGCACTGCCTGACACTGTACATTGCCACAGAGAAACAAGAGTTCATTCAGCACCTCATGCTGGTTTCATCGGAATATGAGGATGTCATTCATCCCTTTGACGCTATTGGAGAAGAACATGGACAGCCCATTCAGTGCCTCCAGCCTATTACTCAGGAAGGGAAGGAGTCTAGTGTGATGGACCACACCAGAGCCCCTCGAAAATATTTGATGGCGGTAGCATAGACTCTGATGTTTTCTTATTTTAAAGGAAATGTTACGTGTCTGTTCCAGATACAATGTAACTGGTCAAACTACTTGGTGTGAAACAAAACACGATTTGTTTAAACACTGAAGATAAAATGAAACCAAGGAAAGAGGAATTTAAAATAACTTAATTCTATTGGACAAGTTAAAACAATAATAGATCTAGGAACTATTACTAATGAATTGTTCCTATATGCGAAAATCCCATAAACACAGCTCTAGGCAAAAAGGAATATCTGGACACAGATTGTCACAAACATTTCTCCAATCCAGGAATTAAAAACAGCATCAAGAGAAAATTCGGAGAGAGTAGCAGCCAGGAGATAGTCACTGAAGCTTCCAACTCTGTGGAGACGTCAATAGTTTCTGATGTTACTGAGAAACCAAAACCCAGAGATCCTAATCTGTGAGAGCTGGCCACACCCATTCAGGCTGCATTAATATAAACACAAGGCCTCCCTAGCTGTTTACTCAAGTGGTCTTAACTCGCCAGCTTTGTATCAATCGTTTAATCTCTCTCTTAAAAGAATCCAGGATAAAAAAAAACTTCTTAAAGCTACAGCATCATCCCACTTGTCATCACATTGACCTGTCAAACATGAACCAGGTGTAACCCAATCAGGCCCTTGGCCCTGTCCAATCGGACGAGGAAGAAGCAAGTCAGTCCCTTGATTCATTTACACAGCAATAGGATGAGGCTATTCAGCCCCTTGACTCAGTTACACAGGAACAAGAGGAAGCCATTTAGCCCATTGAGCCACTTATACAGGAACAGGAGGAGGCCATTCACCCTCAACGCACTTACAAAGGGACAGAATGAGGTAATTGATGCTGATCCTGATGAAGGCATCATGCCCGAAACGTCGATTCTCCTGCTCCTCGGATGCTGCCTGACCTGCTGTGCCTTTCCAGCAATCCATTCTCTACTCCGATTTCCAGCATTGGCAGTCCTCACTGTCTCCTAATTGATGCTCTAACATTATGAACAAGTGGAGCAGAGGGCAAACAGACAGACTGCTCCACGTTGTTTCTCGAGGTTCCGTTGCTCATGACACACACGAGTGACTATAACGTGGTTTTCTAATGGTGGGGAGGGAAGCCATATGTCTTGTGTGAAGTCTCAAGAAGGCACCTTCCATCTCTCAGAAGACAGCCTGATGTTCTCTATGTAGGGCGGAAGCAGGTAGGAATGGCTACCTGTTTCAGATGGAAGGTATTGTGGCTGCAGTTGGGGATTGTGAACAACATGACATTCAGTCCAGGAGAGTTAATTACGGCATATAAACTACGTGCAAAGCCACGTTAGACTGATGAATGGGCTCTCTAAGTTCAAATAATGCTGATCTTGTTCATGTTAATCCTGTCTAGAGCACGTCCTGTTCAGTGTAACCTGTATGCCTTACTCTGTTCAAGTCTATTTCCACCCTATGATCTGTCTGGCCATGCTTACTATGATCTGCCTCCACTGCTCATAAATAAAGTGTTTTCCTGTACTGAGGTACACGTGACAATAAATCAAACTAATCAATGCTGGGTAAAATATGAATTTCTCACCATTTCAATTTCTCTTTTGGAAATAAGTGATCACTGCCACTCCTCGTGTTTCAGCGTCACCATTTCTTTGTCTCTCACAGCTGTATAGATTAAACAGTCAGCTTCTTCACTCTATCCTCATGTTACCATCACCCGTGTCTGTGGTAAGGAGATCATTCCTTACAAAGGAGATCAAATCTGCAGAGAGTGCCCGAAATGCTCTCTCAGCAAGGCTCTACAACAGCAGGAAGATGGCTTTACTTATGCACACGATTCATTTTACAAGAAATGACAGCATACCATTGACTGAACCCATTATTTACACAGGGTTTGATTTGAAGTAATCAGCATAGACTTGTGAGTGGGAGATCACGATTCCCTAATTTATTAGAGTTCTTTGATGAAGTGACCAAGAAGTTTGACGAGGGCAGAGTGATAGTAGTAGTCTCTATGGATTTCTGGAAGGCCATCGATAAGGTTCCACATGGCAGGCTGCTCTGGAAGGTTCCATCATGTGGACTGCTGGGGGAACTGGCCAATTGGACACACAGTTGGCTTGATGGTTACATTAGATTACTTACAGTGTGGAAACAGACCCTTCGGCCCAACAAGTCCACACCGACCCGCCGAAGCGTAACCCACCCATAACCCTACATTTACCCCTTACTTAACACTACGGGCAATTTAGCATGGCCAATTCACCTGACGTGCACATCTTTGGACTGTGGGAGGAAACCGGAGCACCAGGAGGAAACCCACGCAGACACGGGGAGAATGTGCAAACTCCACACAGTCAGTCGCCTGAGGCGGGAATTGAACCCAGGTCTCTGGTGATGTGAGGCAGCAGTGCCACCGTGCCGCCCGTTGGAAGCAGAGGGTTTAGTGGAAGGATGCTTGTCAGACTGGAGGCTGGATCCATTGCTGTTTGTTATCTATGATTTGGTTGAGGATGTACAAGGCATGATTATTAAGTTTGCAGATGACACTAAAATAAGTGGTAGCGTGATCAGTGAGGAAGTTTATCAGAAATTGCAGCAGTACCTTAATCAGGTGGGAAAGTGGGCCGAGAAATGGCAAATCGAATTTAATATAAATGTGTGAGGGCTTGTATTTTGGAAACTCAAATTAAGATAGGAGTTTCACGGTGAATGGGAGGGCTTTACGGGGTGTAGTGGGCAGAGAAACCTTGACGTTCAGGTGCATGGTTCTCTGAGAGTGGAGTCACAGATAGGCAGGGCAGTGAAGAAGGCTTTTGGACCACTGGGCTTCATCATTCAGGGCATTGAGTATAGAAATTGGGAAGTTATGTTGCAGTTACACTGGACTTTGGTAAGGCCACACTTGGAGTATTGTGTTCAGTATTTGTCACCATGTTATAAGGAGGATGTTATGAAATTAGAAAGAGTGCAGAACAAATTTACAAACACTTAGCCAGGACCCAATAGTCTGAGTTATCGGAAGAGGTTGGACAAGCTAGGACCTTTTCTTTAGAGTGTTGGAGACTGAGGGTGGACCTTATCGAGCTGTATAAGATCATGAAGGATATGCATAGGGTGAATGCTCTCAGTCGTTTTCCATGGTTTAGAGAAGCAACGACGCGAGGGGATCAGTTAAGGTTAGAGGGGAAGGAACGAAAGGGAGTCTGAGGGTCATCTTCTTTACAAAAAGGACTGGTACGTGGATGAGCTGCCAGCGATGTGGTTGAGTGGGGTACATTAACAACATTTCAAAAGCATTTGGATAAATATGTGGATAGGAAAGGACTAGAAGGATATGAGCCAGCTGCTGGGAAATGTGGTTAGCGTGGATGGACATTTACAAGGTGGAGTTGAACCCCTCTGTTAATTAAAACCAAACACCCAGAAAGGCTCGCCTCACCTCGTAATCTGTTAAAATATGAGTGGCACAGATTTCCTACATTTCAGTATTTAAAAAAAAATAACAAGTTAGTTTCTTAGTTTTAATAGTGAACACTAAACAACAACTATTCACAAATACAAGCCCCTCTGTTTCTTAACTACTTACTATCTGAATCCATTTCTGTAAAATTATGCTGTTCCAACAACCCACAAATTATACATTACAATCTCAAGACCACATAGTCTCTATCTTCCCCGCTGTGTTCGCTCTTCTAGCTGCTGATCTTCCTGGGTCATTTTTATTATTCAAGTAGGTTTTACATAGACATGTATCTTTGATAGAGAGTGTTTGAGATGACCAGTTAGCTTTCCTGGTCTACAGCAGTTACTCCGCTGTTTGGATGGCAGTGGCTCTTCCTCTAGTCTTCAAAATGATGGGTTTATATACTTCCCATAATACAATAATTCCCATAATTTAATTGTTTTCCAGGTGTCCACACAATAATATTCAAAATCTGTTGGCTTGTGGTATCCTGAGCATTATTTAAACACTTGGGTTGCATTTGAACGGCTGTCAAAACAGCAAACAAAACTCGGGTATCCATTTCCCAGCTACGTATGACATGTGGAACAGTCTGACCTTTAGCTGGCATCTGTGGCTGTACTTTCTATTCAGAAAACCCGTTCTGTCTTAAAGTGACCGGACATGATTTTGGCTTCATAACACCTCTCCTCTTTAGAGAAAATGAACCATCAGAATAAAAAGATGGCTTCATTTGTTTTCCTCTAATTTTTAAATCCATTATTATGAAATACAAATGTATTAATCTCAGTTATACCATTCATATCAATTCTGCACACATATATAAAACTGGAATAAGTCAAATCTTATCGGCACTATTTCCTTTAAATCGGCGATAACACGTCTGCTGTCACATTTGTAGGACCCACAACATGTACATGTTGAAAGCTTAAAGTCGGTAACATAAGAGTCCAATGAAATGGTCTCATATTCAGGTCTTTAAATATTCTAAAAATATTGCGAGATTTTGTCGTTGTTGTCCACAGCAATCTCTGACAATTTGTTTGTCATATAAACATTAAAATACTGTCAGGTCAGTACCAAACTTTATCATTCTTTTTCAAAAATGGAGATTTTGTACATTTTTCCGGTGGATATTGAGTTTTTCCGAAAAGTGCCATTCAATTACATCATCATCTTTCTTTATCAATACATCTCTGACCCCTAAATCCCTAGCATCCAACACAATTTTCAAAAGGTTTCAAAATATTTGGTGTAGATGAAACTGGTGCGGTGATTAATCATGCGTTAAAATTCTCAAATGCCTCCTGTCATTTATCTGTCCACCAAAACTCTGTGTTCTCCTTTAATAAATCCATCAGTGGTGCCAATATGCCGCTGAAGTTTGCAACAAACTTCCGATAAAATCCACTCAGTTCCAAAAATCGAAGCACCTTTCTTGGAGGATGGTCACGTCATTTTCCGACATACCTCCCACTGTACAGGAACCATCATTTTCCGACATACCTCCCACTGTACAGTAACCGTCACGGACCGACATACCTCCCACTGTACAGTAACCATCGCGGCCCGGAATACCTACCACTGTACAGTAACCGTCACGGACCGTCATACCTCCCACTGTACAGTAACCATCGCGGCCCGACATACCTACCACTGTACAGTAACCGTCATTTTCCGACATACCTCCCACTGTACAGGAACCATCATTTTCCGACATACCTCCCACTGTACAGTAACCATCATGGCCCGACATACCTCCCACTGTACAGTAACCATCACGACCCGATATACCTCCCACTGTACAGTAGCCATCACGGCCCGAAATACCTCCCACTGTACATTAACCAATATGGCCCGACATACCTCCCACTGTACAGAAACCGACACGGCCCGACATTCCGCCCAGTGTACAGTAACCATCACGGCCCGACATTCCTCCCAATGTACAGTACCCATCATGACCCGACATACCTCCCACTGTACAGTAAACATCACGGCCGATGTCCCGCCCACTGTACAGTAACCATCACGGCCCGGCATACCTCCCACTACACAGTAACCATCACGGCCCGACATACCTTGAACTGTACAGTAACAATCATTTTCCGACAAACCTCCCACTGTATAGTAACCATCACGACCCGACATACTTCCCCTGTACAGTAACCATCACGGCTCGACATACCTCCCACTGTACAGTAACCATCACGGACCGACATACCTCCCACTGTTCAGTAGCCATCTTTTTCCGACATACCTCCCACTGTACATTAACCATTACGACCCGACATACCTCCCACTGTACAGTTACCATCATGTCCCGACATACCTCCCACTGTACAGTTACCGTCACGGCCCGACATACCTCCCACTGTACAGTTACCATCACGGTCCGGCCTACCTCCCACTGTACTGTAACCATGACGGCTCGACATACCTCCCACTGTACTGTAACCATCACGACCCGACATACCTCCCACTGTACTGTAACCATCACGGCCCGACATCCCTCCCACTGTACAGTAACCTTCACGACCCGAAATCCCTCCGACTGTACAGTAACCGTCACGATCCGACATACGTCCCACTGTACAATAACCATCATGGCCCGACATACGTCCCACTGTACAGTAACCATCACGGCCCGACATCCCTCCCACTGTACAGTAACCGTCACGACCCGACATCGCTCCCACTGTACAGTAACCGTCACGATCCGACATACCTCCCACTGTACAGTAACTCTCACGGCCCAACATACCTGCCAATGTCCAGTAACCATCACGGCCCGACATAACTCCCACTGTACAGACACCAAAATCGCCCGACATACCTCCCACTGTACAGTAACCGTCACGGCCCGACATACCTCCGAGTGTCCAGTAACCATCACGGGCCGACATACATCCCACTGTACAGTAACCGTCACGGCCCGACATACCTCCCACTGTACAGTAACCATCACGGCCCGTCACCCCTCCCACTGCACAGTAACCGTCACGACCCGACATCCCTCCCACTGTGCAATAACCATCACGGCCCGACATACCTCCCACTATACAGTAACCATCACGTCCCAACATACCTACCTCTGTACAGTAACCGTCTCGACACAACATACCTCCCACTGTAAAAAAACTAATACACCCTGACACACCTCCCACTGTACAGTAACAATCACGGACCGACATCCCTCCCACAGTACAATAACCATCATGGCCCGAAATACCTCCCACTGTACAGTAACCATCACGGTCCGACATACCTCCCACTGTACAGTAACCATCACGATCCGACATCCCTCCCACTGTACAGTAACAATCACGGCACGACATACCTCCCAGTGTACAGTAACCATCACGGCCCGATATACCTCCCACTGTGCAGTAACCGTCACGGCCCGACATACCTCCCACTGTACAGTAACCATCACGGCCCGACATCCCTCCCACTGTACAGTAACCGTCACGATCCGACATACCACCCACTGTACAGTAAGCATCATGGCCCGACATACCTCCCACTGTACAGTAACCATCTCGATCCGACATACCTCCCACTGTACAGTAACCATCACGGCCCGACATCCCTCCCACTGTACAATAACCATCATGGCCCGACATACCTCCCACTGTACAGTAACCGTCACGGCCCGACATTCCTCCCAGTGTACAGTAACCATCACGGCCCGACATACCTCCCACTGTACAGTAACCATCACGGCCCGAAATACCTCCCACTGTACAGTAACCATCACGGTCGAACACACCTCCCACTGTACAGTAACCAGCATGGCCCGACTTATCTCCCACTGTACAGTCATCGTCACGGCCCGACATTCCTCCCAGTGCACAGTAACCATCACGGCCCGACGTATCTCCCTCTGTACAGTAAACATCACGGAACAACATAGGTCCCACTGTACAATAACAATCACACCCTGACACACCTCTCACTGTACAGTAACCATCACGGCCCGATATTCCTCCCACTGTACAGTAACAATCACGGACCGACATACCTCCCACTGTACAGTAACCATTATGGCCCGACATTCCTCCCAGTGTACAGTAACGGTCACGGCCCGACATTCCTCCCAGTGTACAGTAGCCATCACGGCCCGACATCCCTCACACTGTACAGTAATCATCACGGCCCGACATCCCACCCACTGCACAGTAACCGTCACGACCCGACATCCCTCCCACTGCACAGTAATCATCACGGACCGACATCCCTCCCACTGTACAGTAACCATCACGATCCGACATACCTCCCACTGTACAGTAACCATCACGGCCCGACATCCCTCCCACTGCACAGTAACCGTCACGACCCGACATACCTCCCACTGTACAGTAACCATCACGGCCCGATATACCTCCCACTGTACAGTAACCATCATTTTCCGACATACCTCCCACTGTACAGTAACCATCACGGCCCGATAAACCTCCCACTGTACAGTAACGATTATCGCCCGACATACCTCCCACTGTAGAGTAACCATCATTTTCCGACATACCCCCCACTGTACAGTAACCATCATGGCATGACACACCTCCCACTGTCCATTAACCATCAAACCCTGACATACCTCACACTGTACAATAACCATCACGGCACGACAAACCTCCCACTGTACAGTATCCATCACGGCCGGACATATCTCCCACTGTACAGTAATCATCACGGTCCAACATACCTCCCATTGTACAGTAACCAACACGGCCCGACATACTTCCCACTGTACAGCAACCATTATTCCCCGACATACCTCCCACTGTACAGTAACCATCACGAGCTCAGTGCTTAGCACTGCTGCCTCACAGCACCAAAGTCCTAGGTTCTATTCCGGACTTGGGTGACTGTCTGTGTGGAGTTTGCACGTTCTCCCCGCGTCTGCGTGGGTTTACATTGGGTGCTCCGGTTTCCTCCCACAGTCCAAAAATGTGTAGTTCAGGTGACTTGGCCATACTAAATTGCCCATAGTGTTAGGTGCATTAGTCAAGGTAAAATATAGGGCAGGGGAATAGGTCTGGTTGGTTTACTCTTCTGAGGATTGCTGTGGACTGGTTGGGCTGAAGGGCCTGTTTCCACACTGTAGGGAGTCTAATCTCGCCTCCAAGCTTCAATTCAGGAATATGTTGGGATAATCGCTTCTCTGAATGAGTACATCTCCATCAGTGCTCTAATATTGACTGACCAGCAATAGGCAATACAGTTTTTTGGGGATGAATCTGTCACACAAAGTTGATTGATTATTGTAAGGAAGTGACAAAATTGATTGATCAGTGCGTGGGGCTGCATGTTGGCCAATTGGACCTTAGCAAGGCCTTTGATATGGTTCCTTATGGCAGGCTCATACAGAAGGTGAAGGGAAGTGGGATCAGCGGACAGTTAGTAAGATGGATAGAGAACTGCTTTGCCATTGAATATAGAGTAGTGGTGGAACAGTGTTTTTGTGACAGGAGATCTGTAAATAAATTGGTGGAGTTGCAGATTGTGAGGATGATTGCCAGCGAATTCAGCAGGATATAGGTCAGCTGCAGACTTGGACAGAGAAAACATCGATGTAACTTTATCTGGACAGTTGCAACGTGATGCATTTTAGAAGGTCAAATGCAGGAGATAATTCTAAAGTGAATGGAAAAACTACTGGCCGCATCAACATCCGAAGGGATCTTGGTGGACAGCTCCACAGTTCCCGGAAAGTAACAACACGGGTGGAGAGGGTGATCAAGAAGACTGATGTAAAACTTGCAGACATGCATCAGAGCATGCAGCTTGAAAATTACCAGGTCATAGTGCAGCTGTAGAGAAACTTAGCTTGGGCACATTTAGAAAATTGTGTACAGTACTGGTTGCCAAATCAGTCGAACGATGTGGAGTATTGGAGAGGGTATGGAAAGGTTTTACCAGGATATTGTCTGATTTAGTGGGTCTTAGCCAGAAGGAGAAATTGAACAAACATGGTATGTTTCCAACTGGGTATCATTGACTATGGGGCGACCTGATAGATATTTACAAAATTATCAGAGACATAGAGAGAAGGACAGTTAGAGTCTTTTTTCCCTGAGTAGAAATATCAATTACTCAGGACCGTAGGTTTTTGATAAAATGGAGAAAGTTTAGGAGATATGATCGGCAAGTTTCTTTTTTGCTTTTCCAGAAAGAATGTGCAAGTGCCTGGAATGCACTGATAGAGCACAAGAAGCTAATATAGCAAGGTTAAATAGGGATCTTGTCACAAGTATGAGTAAGCAGGGAACAGAATGACATAGAGGGTGTCGGAGCAAAAACTTCCTTTTTAACTTTAGAACGGCATCATGTGTCAGTGCGGGCTTGCTGGGCTGAAGGGCGTGTTCCTGTGCCAGACTGTTCCTTAAAACAAGATTTGAGTGCAGGAATGGTGAGATGCTGACTGAATGATTACTGATGATCAACAGCCACATTCAGTGGATCTCTCCTCAACAACTTGAAGCTTCATACCCTGCCTCCCACAGCAGGGAAACTCAATATGGAGAATTGGACGTGAAAATCCAACCTGGCAACTGGTGATTCCACCTCGCCCCTCGCTCGTGTAGCCTTCTATCTTGGACACCAACGTCTCGGGGTCACTGCACAGACAAAAGCTGCATGTACTCCACACCCTCCAATGCTGGCATCTGTCACATGCCAAGCTCGCCATTCCATCCCAGCACATCCCTGACCCACTGAGAGTAAGCTTCTGTATTTCAATGCTACAGCTCAGGGTGCACTAACAACTCTCATTGCAATGCTGCTGCAAGGACCCTGTGCTCAGGGACACACACCCAGCTCATGGCCTGGCCCTCTGGGCTCCTCACGCCGTGTTTATATACACTCAATACTGCTGGAAGTACAGTGTGCTCAGGGACACACACCCAGCTCATGGAATGTCACTCTGGGCTGCTCACTCAGTGTTTGTACACACTCAATGCTTCTGCAAGGACACTGTGCTCAGGGACACACACCCAGCTCATGGCCTGTCCCTCTGGGCTGCTCACTCGGTGTTTGTACACACTCACATTGAACTGACCTGAATGCTCACAGAATTATTGCCTTGCCTTGCCCTGCCTTCAGCAGTGTTTCCCCTCAGCCAGAGGCCTTGCCCTGCCTTCAGCAGTGTTTCCCCTCAGCCAGAGCTAACAGGCTCTCCCGCCTGCTGTATTGTCTTTGTGTTCAGCACAGACACAAACCCAGGAAGCTTGCTATCATTGTCCACAGTCAGTCATGGTGCCCAGCACAGTGAGACAAGAGGTGTCTCCGATCCCAGTCCGGGAGCTTGGACACAGTCAGTCAGCCTTTCGTGGTTGCTAGGGTCAGGATCCTTCCCCTGTGATGGGGTGAGGAGCTGAATGTCAGGGAGACCCCTATCCCTCTTGGCTCTTCCTCTCCTCCAGTGGGATGGTTCCTTCTGGGATGTGAAAATTATCAAGAGGTATTAAGGGAGATCGAAGTGACTGATACAGCTGTTTGTGCTGGGACAGCTGAGGGAAAGGTGGCGAGATCTGAGTGATAGGCAGCACAAACACCAGGCAGAGTTGGCTAGAGGGGCAGAGATTAGGTTCGAGAGACTCAGAGAAGGTCCTGCATTCAGTGAGGGCGTAGCTACAGGTGTGAAGTGAGAGGGCAGGAAAGAGCAGCGTGTAAGCTGATTAGCATCACAATAATACTGATCCCAACACTTATGCACAAAGCTACTTCACTGTGTTAGCTGGAAAAGCATAGCAGTTCAGGCAGCATCCGGGGAGCGGTAAAATCGACGTTTCGGGCAAAAGCCCTTCATCAGGAATATAGGCAGAGAGCCTGAAGGGTGGAGAAATAAGTGAGGGGAGGGTGGGGGTGGGGAGAAAGTAGCATAGAGTACAATAGGTGTGTGGAGGAGGGGATGAAGAGGGCGGGTTAGGGGGGAGGGGAGAGTGGATAGGTGGAAAAGAAGATAGGCAGGTAGGACAAGTCATGAGGACAGTGCTGAGCTGGAAATTTGGTAGTGGGGTGACGTGGGGCAAGAGGAAATGAGGATACTGTTGAAGTCCACATTGATGCCCTGGGGTTGAACTGTTCCCAGGCAGAAGAAGAGGCGTTCTTCCTCCAGGCGTCTGGTGGTGAGGGAACGGCGGTGAAGGAGGCCCAGGACCTCCATGTCCTTGGTAGAGTGGGAGGTGGAGTGGAAATGTTGGGCCACAGGGCGTTGTAGTTGATTGCTGCAGGTGTCCCAGAGATGTTCCCTAAAGCGCTCTGCTAGAAGGCATCCAGTCTCCCCAATGTGGAGGAGACCGCATCGGGAGCAATGGATTCAATAAATGTTATTGGTGGATGTGCAGGTAAAACTCTGATCGATGTGGAAGGCTCCTTTAGGGCCTTGAATAGAGAGGAGAGAGGAGGTGTGGGCGCAGGTTTTGCAATTCCTGCGGTGGCAGGGGAAGGTGCCAGGATGGGAGGGTGGGTTTTCCAGCACCACTCTAATCTAGACTCTGGTTTCCAGCATCTGCAGTCATTGTTTTTACCTCAAATCCTCCACCCAGCATGTCTCTGACTAATCTATAATCGCTTCCAAAAACTCGATCTGCCGTTTGTATGTGACCTTCTCCATAAGCAGGAAGGAGGTTTCGAAGCAGGGAGCTTCATAGGACATGGAGAACTTTACACAAATCGGAATGTTTGCGGAAACTAGTGGGTTTACAGAAGTGTGAAGGGTAATGGGACTTGAAGGATATTCGGGAGACTGGCAGTTTTGAGGCACAGTAGACAGAATGTTTATTTCTGATGCAGACAGACACCGAAAGTGAAATCATGTGATACATTGTCCAGGTAAAATTTTCATCAGGTTTCAGGAGATTGTAGATAAAAAAAATATTGCTTTGGCTGCTCTAGCTCCAGTTTAACTTAAAAAAAAACCTAAAACTATTCTTGTCTTTGTAATCTTCTTCAGCCCCTAGAAAAACACATACCCCTGTAATATCCCCAGCCTTCACACACCTTCCTATCTCAATAACCTCCCCTGGAGCCAACAGCCATCCTGGGCTCTCGCACTTGCTGCCACCCATGAATTCCTTCCTAACGTTTCAACAAAGCCAATGAAATGGTAGCTTTAAATAGTCAGATGTAGCTGGGATTATGGAGATGCTGCTGCAGTGTGACCACGACTGAGAACTGGATAATCAAAGGTTTTCCCCATTTCTACAGGAAGGATAAATAGGCCAACAGAGGGAAGTAGCTTTGTGAATAAATGATGGGATCAGTATTATTGTGATGCTAATCAGCTTACACGCTGCTCTTCCCTGCCCTCTCACTTCATCCCTGTGTATTGATCCTAGTAGATATTGGTAACCTTTGAAAAATTCAGATAATAGCACAGTATAGAGGAAATAACTCTGAACACTGTCTGCATTGGACAATAAGTAATGTTTTATTTAAAACTCTTGTTCTAGGAACCCAAAGAAAAGAAACCCAAACATAAATAGAAAACATGAATTTTCAGCATTAGTTTGCATGAGGTCCACTAAAAATGTTATTTAGTACCTTCTCGAAATGTCTGGAAATGAAACTTTCAGCTCAGCGAGCAAACCAACATCCAAAACCTCAGTCTGAGCTACAAATCTTCTCAAAACTTGCTAACTCTTGTTCTCTCTCCCCAGAGATGTTAGGACTTCAGGTGCAGATCCTGGCACCTTTTCAAAATGTTTTGAGAGTTTCTTCCTCTACTCCACTTCCATGTGTGACTCCCAGATCCCGACCATACTCTGGGTGAAATAACAACTTTCCTCAGCACTTCGCTAATGTTTCATCCAATTCCATGAAATATTCGCCGCTGGACACTGAGCTCTCCAACAGGAAATAGATGTTCTCTCCCTCTCTACCCAGGTCTATCACAACATGTCCACTCCAATGAAATCTCCTCTCAGAATTCTCCATTCCAATCTTGCCTCATAACTGCACTTGCACTTTCACAGAGTGACGAATCTCTTCTGTACCCTCTCCAATCCAATTCCATCCTTCCATGTGATGGGGTGACCAAAACTGCACACGGTCCACAAGCTGTGACTGAACTCATTATTTAGACAGTTCCAGCATAAGCTTCCTGCGCTGAAATTCTGCACTTCGGCTGATAGAGGAAATGATGCCATTTGCTACATTAACGAAGTTATTGATGTTTCCAGCTATCTTCATTTACCTGCCCACACTGACCACACTCCCATTTATTGTGTATTCCTCTCTATTGTTGATGTCCCCAAATGCCTTGCCTTACACTTCTCGGTGTTGTTTGCTCCATTCACCTGGACGCCATAGTTTCTGTTTTAAACAGTCTGCCACGGGATCTCTCATCAAATCCAAGTAAGTCACATGCAGTTACAAGTTACTGCCTCAAACCGACACAGTCCGATGAATTGCACACGATCTTCCTTGAACAAATCCGGACCGACCGTCCTTGATTCCCTGGGACTTCCTTAGTGACCGTTTATCCACTGTCTCAGAATTGCACCCGCAACCTATTCAGTCAGTCCCATTTTCCACATTAAACAAAATAACGGTGTTAGCCGTTCTCCAGGCCTCCGGCACCATCTCTGCATCCAGTGAGGATTGCATAATGCAGATAATTGTGAGGCAGGGATTTTCCCCGGCTTCTTTTTACAGTCTGGACCATTGCGTTACCCCTTTTTTCAGGATTTGAATCTCCTTTATAATTCTCTGCTCCAAGTTTATTGCTCCCAATATTTCACACTGCATCCCTATTTTGATTCAGAAGACAGAGGCCTAACCCATCTTATGGTTTGGTCAAGTCTCATTTTAGTCGAGTTTCATGGAGAGTTTCTCTCCAAAATTTAAGTGCATTTTCTCATGATACCATCCCAAATCTGCTTCATTAAATACCCTCCCTGCCCGCGTGGTCTTCCTCTCACCTGACAATAATGCAATGATTTTTCCCTTCATCATAACAACTGCTCAGATATCCCAGAATGAACTGCCCTGGCTGTTACAGGGGCCATCTTTAAAATGTCATTACACTCTTGGATTGTCAATCCGAAATTGCCTGGACATGGCAGAGGTGATAAGACTGGGGCCTCACTTTGTGGCCAAGCCCCTGAGCTTCTAGTGGATACCATGCTGTAGCAGAGGGACATTATCTTCCTCCAGGACTGGTAGGGGAGTCCATGACACCAGACCCTGCCAGCTTGGTCCGAGGCTGACCACTGGGTCAATGAGGTGCCAATCTTCTGGTTGAATGGCCGGCAGTGTAGGAAGGAGGTCACCGACCTGCCCCACTCCACCAAGGTATGTGCCACCATCTGCACTTTGTGCCCTCACCGTCTCTCTCTCTCTCTGTTTCTGCACCCACATCTCACCAAGGCTCATGTTCTCCCACCCTCACACCTGTAACTGTATGTGACCTACCCACCCTCACTGAATGCAGCACCTTCTCTCAGTCTCTCGAATCTCATCTCTGACCCATAGCTAACGCTGCCTGGTGTCTGTGCTGACTATTCACTCACACAGGCCATCTCGCCACCTTTCCCTCAGCTGTCCCAACACAAACAGCTGTACCATCCACTTCAATCTCTCTTAATACCTCTTGATAATTTTCACATCCCAGAAGGAACCATCCCACAATAGGAGAGAAAGAGCCAAGAGGGATAGGGGGCTCCTTAACATTCAGCTCCTCACCCCATCACAGGGGAAGGATCCTGATCCTAACAACCACGAAAGGCTGAGTGACCGTGTCCAAGCTCCCGGACTGAGATCTGAGACACCCCTTGTCTCACTGCACTGGGCACCATGACTGACTGTGGACAATGATAGCAAGCTTCCTGGGTTTGTGTCTGTGCTGAACACAAAGACAATACAGCAGGCGGGAGAGCCTGTTAGCTCTGGCTGCGGGGAAACACTGCTGAGGGCGGGGTTCGGCAAGGCAATAATTCTGTGAGGATTCAAGTCATTTCAAAGTGAGTGTGTACAAACACGGAGTGAACAGCCCAGAGGGACAGGCCATGAGATGGGTGTGTGTCCCTAAGCACAGTGTCTTTGCAGCAGCATTGAGTGTGTATACACACGGAGTGATCAACCCAGAGTGACAGACCATGAGCTGGGTGTGTGTCCCTGAGCACAGTGTCCTTGCAGCAGCATTGCAATGAGAGTTGTCAGTACACCCTGAGCTGCAGCATTAAAGTACAGAAACGGACTGTCAGTGGGTCGGGGATGTGCTGGAGTGGCATGGTGAGGCTGGCATATGACAGCTGCCAGCATTGGAGGGTGTGGAGTACATGCAGCTTTTGTCTTTGCAGTGTCTCCCGAGATGTTGGTGTTCAAGATAAAAGGCCGCAGGAGCGAGGGGCGAGGTGGAGTCACCAGTTACCAGCTCGGACTTTTACGTCAAATTCTCCATATTGAGTTCCCCTGATGTGGGAGGGAGGATAGGAAACTGCAGATTGTTGAGGAGAGATCTAATGAATGTGGCTGTTGTTCATCAGTAATGATTCAGTCAACATCTTGCCACTCCTGCACTCAAATCTTGTTTTAAAGAACAGTCTGGCACAGGAACACGCCCTTCAGCCCAGCAAACCCGCACTGACACATGATGCCGTTCTAAAATTAAAAAGAAAGTTTTTGCACCGACACCCTCTATGTCATTCTGTTCCCTACTTACTCATATTTGTGACAAGATCCCTCTTAAACCTTGCTATATTAGCTTCTTCTCCTCTATCAGTGCATTCCAGTGAATTGCACATTCTGTCTGGGAAAGCAAACATAAACCTTGCCGATCATATCTCCTAAACTTTCTCCCTTTTACCTAAACCTACGGTCCTGAGTAATTGATATTTCTACTCAGGGAAAGAAAGCTTCTAACTGTATTTCTATCTATGCCTCTGATATTTTTTAAAATATCTATCAGGTAGCCCCATAGCCAATGATACCCAGTTGGAAACAAACCATGGTTGTTCAATTTTACCTTCTGGCTAATACCCTCCAAACCAGACAACATCCTGTTAAAAACTTTCCATACCCTCTCCAACACTCACACATTGTTCTGCTGGTGTGGCAACCAGTACTGTACACAATATTCTAATGTGCCCGAACTAAGTTTCTCTACAGCTGCAATATGACCTGCTAATTTTTATACTGCCTGTTCTGATGCATGTCTGCAAGTTTGCCATCAGTTTTCTTCATCACCCTATCCACCCACACCCTCATCAATTTTGTCACTTCCTTAAAATAATCAATCACGTTTGTGAGACATGATCTTCCCCACACAACTGTGTTGCCTGTTGCTAGTACTGTTAGAATACTGAATACTGTTGTAATACTGTTGGAGCTGCACTCATTCAGACAAGTGTTTATTCCATATATTCCTGACTTGAACCTTGAAGATGAGATGAAACTCCCTACAGTGTGGAAACAGGCCCTTCGGCCAAACCAGTCCACACCAACCCTCAGAAGAGTAAGCCACCCAGACCCATTCCCCTGCCCTATATTTACCCTGGCTAATGCTCCTAACACTATGGGCAATTTAGTATGGCCAATTCACCTGAACTGCACATCTTTGGACTGTGGGAGGAAACCGGAGCACCCAGTGGAAACCCACGCAGACACGGGGAGAACGTGCAAACTCCACACAGACAATCACCCAAGGCCGGAATAGAACCTAAGAATTTGGTGCTGTGAGGCAGCAGTGCTAAGCACTGAGCTCTTGATGGTTAATGTACAGTGGGAGGTATGTCGGGCTGTGATGGTTACTCTATAGTGGGAGGGATGTCGGGCCGTGATGGTTACTGTACAGTGGGAGGTATGTCGGTCCGTAATGGTTACTGTACAGTGGGAGATATGTCGGGCTGTGACGGTGACTGTACAGTGGGAGGTATGTCGGACCGTGATGGTTATTGTACAGTGGGGGGTATGTCGGGCTGTGATGGTTACTCTACAGTGGGAGGTATGTCGGGCCGTGACGGTTACTGTACAGTGGGAGGTATGTCGGGCCGTGATGTTTATTGTATAGTGGGAGGTATATTGGGCCGTGATGGTTACTGTATAGTGGGAGCTATATTGAGCCATGACGTTTACTGTACAGTGGGAGGTATGCCGGGCCATGATGGATACTGTACTGTATAGTGGGAGCTGAAAATGTGTTGCTGGAAAAGCGCAGCAGGTCAGGCAGCATCCAAGGAGCAGGAGAATCGACGTTTCGGGCATGAGCCCTTCTTCAGGGGAGGTGTGTTAGGCTGTACAGTGTCAGGCTGTACAGTGTCAGGCTGTGTCAAGCTGTACAATAGCTGTACAGTGGGAGGTGTGTCAGGCCGTGATGTTTCCTGTACAGTGAGAGGTATGTCTGGCCGTGACGGTTACTATACAGTGGGAAGTATGTTTGGCCATGACGGTTACTGTACAGTGGCAGGTATGTCGGGTGTGAGGTTGCAGACTGAGTTGTACAGAGTATGATTCTGCTGCTGTCGATGGCTCATTGCACCTCATAGATGCATCATCATTAGTTTCTCAATCTGTTTAACGTCTCTCCCATTAGGAACACATATCGTGGTGAGGAGGATCTGCAAAATGTGATGGTAGCCCTTGCTTCCCATAAAGACTGTGAAGTGACCATTCTTACCGATATATGAAATGGAGAGGTGTATCTGCAGCAGGCAGATCGGTGACGATGTGGTCAATTATATGTTTCCCTTTTACTGATCCCCTCATAACCTGCCACCGACCAGTCTCGCAGCCACAGGATCCAGCATCAATGCTGAGCACTGTATTGACTATATGCCAAAAACTGCCCCCTCAACCTGGCTATGTCCTGTCAGTGGGACAGAACCTCCCAGACAGGATGGTGAAGTTTCCAGGGACATAGTCCTGTTCACAGAATCCTGTTTTACAGGCAATATCGGACTGTTTTATGATTAGTCCTTGGGAAATATACAACAGGTCCTTTTTTACATTTTGTATAATGAAGTGTTAATATCACTTTGTTTTTTACATATTTTAAAATAAACCAAACATCAATATTTTTCAGTTGAAAATAATTGAAGTGAACAATAATTGAAATACCAGAGCGCACACTTCACTATTACACATTTCAGTGACTGTAGTAAACAGCCGATTCATGTTCAGATCAATGAACACACCATCTTGCAGACAGCAAAGCTGTTAGAAATGACTTTGAGGAAAAGCCTGAATTGAGACACAGTGTTACTGGCCCTCACCATGACCTCCAAAACACGGACTATCTACAAACTCTGTCCAGAGAGCATCCAAACTGGAGCTGGGCAATTACTCACACAATAGACTGGTTAGATTTATACCTGAACAACGGGGAGATGTGTTGTGGGGCAGACTGATGAATGGACTAGCACATGGCGCAGTACAACATTTGTAACAATGGCCTGTAAACAGCCATGTCTTGCAAGTATATCCCTTCTGGTATGCCACCTAAACTCTGTAATTCTGCACCTTAGCCCCGATCCTGAATGAAGGTGTTATAAAGGTGATGGGCTCCTGCAGCACATGGCATCTTACATTGAATCCCTCATAAACCATATCCAGTGTCTGTTGGCCCCACAATGTCTGTATCGAAACAGAATTGTGCAGCTCCATTGATGGTCTGTATGATCCCAACCCAACATCCTTGTGTGTGACTTGAGCTGGAAATCTCTGTGTAAATGTTTGCAGCATTGTTCTAATCATTAACAGCAAAGTCCCTTTACTGAAGGTTCTCCATCCTTTCATAATACCAACTTTTAGATTGTCCAATAAGCATTGTATACCCCATTTATTCAGTTCACTTTTATAACAACAACATGATGAAAACACTGCCCAACTCACAGTAAGGAGCATTGAAATGATGAATCTCATTCCCACACCCAAGACCACATTATTATTAAGTACAATGACTTTGAAAATATACATTTATTTTCCCTTGTATTAATATTGTGAACTCATAGTCGATTCTCCTGCACCTCAGATGCTGCCTGAACGGCTGTGTTATTTTCAGAACCACAATCTTTGTCTCTGATCTCGAGCATCTGCAATCCTTACTTTCTCCCTGCTAATACTCACTCATAATCATTTTCACGGCAACAATATCACTATGTGTTTAAATATGTTACAGTCAGATATGAGTACATTTTGAATTGCTTATGTGTATCTCAGAGCTCAGTAATGTGAGATGTGAATGTCAGTGTCTGTGTGATGCTCGGTATGTAGGCCATGCCTCTGAGAGACTGAAAGATTGTTTAAAACAGCACATCCCTTCAGCTGTTTACAACAAACAGGTTCCTGCCTGGACCCTAACAGCCTGAGCTCACAAAACTCAAAGCACAGTGTCCAGCATTGGGCAGCGCTGGGCAATATTTTCATTTTTCATTTATTCATGGAATATGATTGGGCCAGTATTTATTGCCCATCCCTTGTTGCCCTTGAGAAGGTGGGGGTGAGCTGCCACATTGATCCACTGCAGTCGATGTGCTGTAATAAGACTTATATTACCATTAGGGAGGGAACTTGAAACAGTGATACTGCAGGAATGACAATATACTTCCCAATCAGGATGGTGGGTGGCTTAGAAGGAAAAGCGAACATGGTGATGATCCCATGCATCTGTTTCCCTTCTCCTTCTTGACGGTCATGGTTTCAGAGGTACGTTGTAAGAAGCCTTGTTAAATTTCTGCAGAACACCGTGTAGATGGCAGGTATTGCTACTCCTCTGTGTCAGTAAATGAGGGGTGAAGCTGCATTCACAGGGAAAATGTGGGAGGGGGCAGGTATTTCATCACACACACATTAAATGTGTGTCTTATAGATGGTGTGCAGACTTTTGGAAATCATGAGGTATGTTATACCTGCAGGATTCCTAACCCTTGAGATATTCTTGTAACCAATTATTAATATGCGTCAAAATGTGGCGCTGGAAATGCACAACAGGTCAGGCAGTATCTGACGTACAGGAGAGTCAACGTTTTAGCATAAGCCCTTTCCAGGAATGGGTAATGAAATAATATGGTCAGTCCAGTTCTGGTTAATGGTAATCCCCGGGATATTGGTCGTTGGGACTTCAGTGATGGTGGTGGCATTGAAAGTTAGATGTTATGGTTCCATTTTCAAATTGTTAGAGGTAATCGTGCATGTGTGCAATGGACATGGTATTGTCACTGTTCAGCACACACCTTCATATATCCAGGTCCTTGTTGCATTTGGATAAGGATTGCTTCAGTATCTGAGTAAATCACAAATGGTGTTGAACATTGTCTAATCATTGGCAAACATTCCCAGTTGTGACTTTACAGTGGAAAGGTGGTCATTTATGAAGTATTTATGAAAATTATTGGGCCTAGGGCAGAGAGGACTTTTAAAGATCTCTGATGCTGTCCCTCTCTTTGAGCTAGGAAGCTGTTTTCTTGTTCCAACTGCTCCAGAGCTGTCTAACAACATATCTGAATGGAATAATATTTCAATATCTACCACAGAGGGCGGCGTGTGGACTTGGTTAGCTCACTCAGTTGGACGGATGGTTTGTAATGCAGATTAATGTCACCAGTGTGGATTCAATTCGTACACTGACTGAGGTGTCTGGAAAGGGCTGTCCTACTCAAGGTCTCCTTCACTTGAGGCTTGATGACTGTTCTGTTAATCTACTGCCAGTCTTCTCTACCTAAGGAGAGAATCACCCTGTGGGGGTATGGTGCCCTAACTTTCCATTTCTGATCTGCAGGCTTACACAAAAAGCCCTCCCCTGAGGACCTGCGGCAGAGCTGAGATGGCTGCTCTCCACCAGGTGTAGCTTCTGCCAGTGCAGACGATTTCTATTTGCTCCAGGTTTGTCGTTAATCCTGGATACATTTGGTCAAATGCAGTTATGATCATGTTAAAAGTGCAGTCACTGTCACCTCACCTCTAGAATTCAGCTGTGTTCTCTTGTTATACATCATTAAACCAAGGCTTCAATGAGCCCAAGGGATGAGAGCCCAAACTGAGCTCAGTGAGCAGGTTGGTGCTGAGAAGTGATGCTTGATCCCACTGTAGATGACATCTGCCACCCCTTTATTAATGATAGAGATGGGAGCAATTGGGCAGTCATTGATTGTCTGACGTTTTGTCTGTGTATCCAGAGGACACACTTGGATAGTTTCCCACATTTTCAGTTAGATGCCAGTGCAGTATCCCAGCAGAAACAGCTTGAATGGAATGTTATCAGGGCCCACAGCCGTTGCATTCTCCAATCCCTCCAGCTGATTGTCAATACCACACACAGTGAATCGGATTAGCTGAAGTCTGCCATCTGGAGGAGACTAAAATAGATCATCCCATCGATATTTCTGTCTGAACATTGTTGTGAAAGTTTCAGCCTTAGCTTTTCTATTATTGTGCTGGGCTCTTCAATCTTTGAGGAAGGTGGTATTTGTGGATCCTCTTCCTTCAATGAGTTGTGTGATTGTCCACCACTACTCACCCGGATTGCAGAGATTAGGTCTGGTTCATTGGTTAGATCTGTGTATCATTTGCTATTTATACCAAGTGGCGAGTAAGTGGCCCAGTTTAGTAATTTCATCTCATTCTGAGGTGTATTTGGCGCTTTTATAGGCAGGCCGTCCTGTATTCTCAATTTAACAAGGGGGTATCCAGACTTGATGGTCAGGATAAAGTGGAACATTTGCCAGGCAGTGATAGTGAAAATTATACTGGAGTACAATTCTGCTGCTGTTGGTAATGACTCGAA
>NC_057717.1:34030509-34056596 GCF_004010195.1 Chiloscyllium plagiosum
TCTGCAAACCCCTCCAAACCTAGATGCTTCCTTATCTCTCTTACCTCATCCAAACCCAGATCCCTCCCTATCTCTCTGACTTCGTCCAAACCCTGCAACCCATCTCTGTCTCTCTAACCTCCTCCAAATCTGACATTCCTCCTTACCTCTCTAACCGACTCCAAACCCTACACCCCTCTCTATCTCTCTAAAGTCTTCCAAACGTTAAGGAAGCACTCTCTATCTCTCTGATCTACTCCAAACACGATACACCTCCCTATCTCTCTAATATTCTTCACCAACTTCACACCTCCCTATCTCTTGACCTCCTCCAAACTCAGATCCCTCCTTATCTCTCTAACCACCTCCAAAATTTGCACCTTCGTTATCTCTCTCACCTCCTCCAAACCCTACACTCCCCCCATCTATCTAACCTCCTCCATTATCTATATATATATCCCTTTATCTGTGACTTACTCCAGCCCCTACAAACCCTACATATCTCTCTAATCTGCTCTCACATATACCCTGTCGCTGTGACCGCGGCCAGCCACTGCCTGCTCCCGCCCTTTGTAAACCTGATCCAACCACTAGACTCTCCTGATCTGTGTAATCTCCTCCAGCCTCTCCATACCGCCCCATAATTCTGGCATTCTCTAGTACCTCTACCTTTTGTTATGTATATAACCTCCATGAACACGTTTAGTTTAGTGACTGAAGGGGATAGGTATATGCCAAAGGGCAAGAGTTATGACTGGGGGAAGGGCGATTTTAATGTGATTAGGCAGGATTTAGGATGCATAGAATGGGGTAGCAAAATGCAGGGGATGGGGATAATTGAAATATGGCGTTGGTTTAGAGAACAGATATTGCGCGTCTTTGAATAGCATGGCCCTATCAGGCAGGGAGGAAGTGATAATGCAAGGGAACCGTGGTCTATACAGAAATCATATTTCTTGTTAAGCGGATGAAGGAGGTTTATGTGACGATGAGACAATGGAGAGTTTCAGATAAGCTATGAAGGATATAAAGAGAGAGTTAAGAAGAGCAAAGAGAGAACATGAGTAGTCTTTAGCAGGTCAATTAAAGGAGAATCCGAAAGCTTTTTATAGGTACGTTAGGAATAAAAGGATGACGAGGGTGGGAATAGAGCCAGTCAAAGACAAAAGTGGAAAGTTGAGTGTGGATTCTGTGGAGATCGGAGAGGTGCTAAACGAACATTTCTTATTGGTTTTCACTCAGGAAAAGGCGAATATTGTAGAGAAGATGAATGAGATACCAGATATTTGACTAGAAATGACCGTGGTTAGTCAGGAAGAGGTGTTATCAATTCTAGAGCGAGTGAATGTGAAAACGTCCCCTGAGCTGGGTTGGATTTATTCGAGCATTCTCTGGTGCGCTAGGGAGGATTTGGTGGAGCTTTTGGCTTTGATATTTGAGTCTTCATTGTCTGCAGGTTTTGTACCAGAGGACTGAAGGATTTCAAATGTTGTGCCCTTGTTCAAGAAGGGCAGAACAGATGACCCAGGGAATTCTCGACCAGTGAGCCTTATGTCTGTGTAGGAAAAGTTTTGGAAAGGATTATAAGAGAGAGGATTTATAATCATCTAGCAAGCAACAATTTGACTGCAAATTGTCAACATAGTTTCGTCAATGGGAGGTCGTGTCTCTTAAACCTCATTGAGGTTCTTGAGAAGGTGACCAAGCATGTAGGTGATAGTCGGGCAGTTGACGTGGTGTACATGGACTTTGGTAAAGTCTTTGATAAGTTTCCACATGGTTAGACGTTGACGAAAATGCAGAGGCATGGAATTGAGGGTGAATTAGCAGTTTGGATTAGAAACTGACTTTCTGTAAGAAGGCAGCGCGTGGTGGTTGATGCAAAATATTAAGCATGGAGTCCGGTTACTAGTGATGTGCCACAATGATCTGTTTGGGACCACTGCTGTTTGTCATTTTTATAAATGACTTAGATGCAGGCATAGGTGGATGGGTTAGAAAGTCTGCAGATGACACTAAAGTCGGAGGAGTAATGAACAGTATGGAAATATTTTGCGGGTTGCAGGGGGACTTGGACAAATTGCAGAATTGGGCAGAGAGATGGCAAATGGAGTTCAATGCAGATAAGTATGAGGTTATTCACTTTGGGAAGAATACCAGGAAGGCAGAATACTGGGTCAATGGAAAGATTCATGGTGGTGTGGATGTGCAGAGGGATCTTGGTGTCCACGTACATAGATCCCTGGAAGTTTCTACCCAGGCTATAATGTTGTTAAGAAGGCATACGATGTGTTAAGTCTTATTGGTAGAGGGATTGAGTTCCGGAGCCGTACTGCCATGCTGCAAATATACAAAATGTTAGTGCAGCCTCACTTGGATTATTGTGTACAGTTCTGGTCGCCCCATTACAGGAAGGATGTGGAAGCATTGGAAAGGTGCAGAGGAGAGTTACGAAGATGCTGCCTAGTCTGGAGGGAAAGTCTTATGTGGAAAGGCTGAGAGACTTGGGTCTGTTCCGATTGGAGAGAAGAAAGCTAAGAGGGGATTTAATAGAGACATACAAGATGATCAAAAGATTAGACAGGCAAGACAGTTAAAGCCTTTTTTCCTCAGATGCTGACATCAGGTTGTACGAGGGGGCATAGCTAAAAATTGATGGGTGATAGGTTTAAGACTGATGTCAGAGGCAAGTTCGTTACTCAGAGAGTGGTAAGAGCGTGTAATTCCTTGCCTGCCAATGTACTTAACTCAGCCACGTTAGGGGGAATTATACAATCCTTGGATAAGCATTTGGATGACGATGGGACACTGTAGAGGGATTGTCTTAGATTAGTTCACAGGTCGGTGCAACATCGAGGACCAAAGGGCCTGTTCTGTGCTGTATTTTACTATGTTCTACAAACACTTACATCTTTCCCCATTTCCTTAACCACATCCAGACATTGCAGCTGTCTTCAACTCTGTAACCTCCTCTACCCACTTCATCCTCTATCTACGTAAACTCCTCCAGACGCTCTACCCATTCCTACCTCTGTGAACGTCATCCATCATTGACGGTCTTCCTGACCTCTGTCACCTCCTCCAGCCTCTCCACACCTCCCTATATCGGTGACACCCTCCAACACCTAAAACTATTCTTATCTGCATAACCTCCACCAACACATACATATTCCAGCCCTCCACCGCTATTGATCTCTGTAATCTCCTGCAGTATCTTCAGTCCTTCTTATCACCGTGGCTTCCTTCATTACGAATATCCTTCCATATCTCTGGAACCCACTCGAGCAATTACATACTACCCTCTCGCAATAAACTCCACAAGCTCCTCCAATTCTCCCTGCCTTTGGAAACATTCACAGCCCCTATAGCCTTCTCGAAGTTTATAAAGTCTTCCAGCACATTCACCCGTCCGTATCTCGGTAATCTCCCTGTTCTCTTGCAGCTTCCCCACACTGTAATACCCTCCTGAACCTATACCTCCATATCACTGTAACCTCATCTAACCTGAAGCTCTTCTATATCTCTGTGAAATTTTCACTGCATTCATTGACAGTGCATCCACAATCTTTGGAATGGCTAATACTGAATACGCTGAGACCCTTTGAGGGATGTGTTTTCACATCATCTTAGTCCAAGATAAGTTACCCCTTATCCTGAGATCTTGCCATCATGTTTTGGATTCCCAGACCCACAGAAATAATTTCTCAACGTCTGCCTTATCAAGCTCTTTCCACTCAGAAACTTTTGCACCTCAATCAAATCACTTCTCCATTTCCTGAAACTCAAGAATATCCATTAAACCTATTCACAAACGCAGGAAGTGAAACTCAGAAGCCAAACAGTGAAACATTATTGTATTATTCATTGATAGGTATCAGACATTGCAGGGTGGGCCATGTTTTATTGCCCATACACCGTTGTTCTGGATCATGGTGGCCGTGCGCTGCCAATTTGAACTGTTGCAGTCTCTTTGGTGCAGGGTCACCCACAATAATGTTAGGGAATGAAAGGCAGGATATTCATCAAGTGATACCCGTGAGACTGAGATATATTTCCCAGTCAGGATGGTCATTGACTTTGTGTAACTTGCAGGGTTAATGTTGCCCTTGCTACTTCAGATGATCAAGGCTTGAAAGATGCTTTCAAATGGACTTCGCTAAATGTCTGATATGTATCTTGTAGCTGGAACACTCTGCTTCCTTTGAGAGTTGATGGTGGAAGTAGTTGAATGTTGTGGATGTCGTGGCAATCAAGCTGGTCAACACATGTATCCTTTCTTATTCATGGGCAACATAGCTGTTAGAGATATGGTCTTAGCTACTTTTTGGCAATACGACTTCAATTTGTTACAGTCAATGACTCCATGTAATTTAAATGAACAATTATCTGCTGAAATAAGTTTGTAATTGGCTTCATGGTCGCCGTGCCATTGCCACGTGAACACAAGACGTCTGCACTGGATGAGATTGGTGCATTGTCCTTGCGCTTGATCACAATTGAAGGAGATTATAACTAATTTGTTACATAACTCCTTTTACCTGCCTTTGGCCCAAATCTCACGATATTTCCTTCGCAAAATGGTTTCTATCTCAGGTATTCAGATGTAAACAAAGAACAAAACAATACCAACCAAAACAGGTAACAAGATTGATGTTGAGTGGATAACTTGAAACGTGTCAACTCAGTGTTGACTACAGAACGCTTTAGAGGGACAATTTGAATGATGGGATAATGTCTTTAACTCATTGCCTTTGCTTCTGTTGAGAGAATATTTTCTTCACCAAAGACAATTATGCAGCTTTTTAAAGTAGGAAATAAAAGATGTAGAGTGTGTTTGGAAAGTGTCAAGTAAGTTTCAAAGGAAAAGTGGGAAATTGGGTGGAGGTAATAATGCTCAGTTCAAGAGCCAGTGACATCACTATGGGTCTTCTTCACTCTAACAATACCATAATTATGAATGGACTCGTATGGATCAATTATTCACGAAAAGACAGGAAACAGAGTGAAGAATTTACAGTTAATTCTTGTGTGGGAATGTGTGCTGTGAGGAAGATGTAAATATTTATGAAAATTGAATGGGCCACCACATGGGCAAGGTCATTGCAAATGACATATAATGCAGAAACGTGAAGGTATCCACTTTATTGGAGAACTTAATGGGCATAATATTTCTTAAATTGTGAAACGTTGAAATGTACTGATGTAAATAATACCCAAGGTGTCCTTGTCTATAAGCTGCTGACGTCTACTTACAGGTGCAGCAGGCTATTTGGAAAGACAGTGGAATGAAAACTTTTATTATCAGAGGATGTAAGTACAAGAGGAGAGATGCCTTGCTTCAGTTGGAGAGGAACTTGGCCAGACTGCACCCGGAGGACTCTGTGCAATTTTGGTTCTTTCTCTCAGTAAATATTTTATTGCCATAGAGAGAGGAAAGAGAAGGGTCAATAGGCTTCTACCAAGGACAATGGTATCAAAGGAATCCATGAGAAACTTGGCCTGTGTTCCCTGGTGTTTCAAGGAATAAAAATTATTTTCATTTGAAGTCACAGAATACTGATTAGATTCCTGCTTCTAACTAATTTCTGGCTATTCGTGTACCATTTATAAATTCAGTTGTATTCTGAACTGTGTCTCACTCCAATGGGAGATTGGTTGTTGTTCTCACAAACACAGGAACATTATCAGACTGGATACCATAAGGCATAGGAACAAAGTATGCCCCAGCAGCTCACCGAGTATGTTCTGCCTTTCAGTTCAATGATGTTTGATTTTATAATCCCCAACTCCACTTTCCTGCATTTTCCCCGACACCTATGATTCACTGACTGAATAAAAATATGTCTCTCCGCCTTGAAGATATTTTCAAAGTCTTCTGCAATTGTTTGCCTCACTGATATGAGACTTGGTCGTCTTTATTTCTCTTGTTTATTTCTAGCGCCCTTTGTTGAACCGAAATTAGATGCCGACCTCTCCTATCGCACCTCCACTCTGTTCAAAAGCACAATAAACAAATAAATAAAGCTCAGAGCCTGTTATTATCTCCCTCTTCTTTCATATCAGTTTAAGGTACAGCTCGTACAGATCTGAGGATTTGTCCACTATTTACTCTGCCAAAACGTCCAGTTCTTCCTCCCTGTCTCTATCAATCTGTTAAAGGGTCACACGGTCACTCTCCCTGAATCCAGGAACTCCATCCCCCAAGTGAAGACGGATATGAAAGACGTGTTTCACGTATTTTCTGGCTGTGTGCACAGGCTGCCTTTTTGATCCTTCATATTCCCCTTCTTTCCCTTGTTATCCTCTTCCCCTGATATGTGGATAGAATATCTTGGGCTTCTTACTTATATTACCCGCTAATGTCTTATCGCAAATCCTTTATTCTCTTCTACTGACTTCCTTAACTTCAGCGCTGCACTTTCTACATTCTTAAGGATTCCATTGATCTGCTCACTTTATAGCTGCCTTAAGCTACTCTTTACTTTGTTGTTTAGTTCTGAATATTTGTAGACATCGGCGTGTCTCTGGGATTGCTTCCCTAAGCTTGATCTTAGATTGTAATATATTGGGCCCATACTCTCACCAATTCAATTTTTAGCATATGCACCCGTCCCCACTCCACGCTGTTCGTCTCCAGCTTTACCCAGAAGTAAATGTACCCAGACTACTTTGCCAGATTCTGTTTTCTAATAAACTCTGTCTTCCCAATCCAAAAACCTTATATATTGAAGACTTTTTTTTGCCTTTTCCTTAAGGAACTTAAAATATATGATGTTTTGGTCATGGTTCATAAAATACTCTCCCAATCCTGCCTCGAACATATGATTGGCTTCATTCTCCACAATAAGGCCCAGCAATGCACTATCCCTTGTTGTATCTTCTACATGTTGATATGAGAAGTTCTCAGCAATAAATTTCAACATATTTGTCCCCGCTTAAAAGCACATGACTCCCCAATAAATGCTGGATATTGAAGATCATAAATAGAATTATCCTCTTATTGTTTTATAGACGACAGTGATTGGTTACATAACAGCTCCTGTACTTTCTTCTAACTTGGCGTCTTAATATGACCCTAGCAATGCATCTGTCATCTTTTTCTTCCAGTCTCTGTCATCTTTGTTATTCCAGTCTCTATCCACGAAGCCTCAGTTTGAAGCCCCTTCCACAATATCGTCCCTCTTTACTGCAGTAATTCACTCCTTAAGTAACAAAACCAAATCATGTCCAGCCTATATTTCCTGTACTACAGAATATTAAGTTGTCAATACTGATCTGCTTCAACCATATCTCTGATGGCAAAAAATGTCACTCCATCCAAAACACACCTGACTATCTCTGTACGCTCCTACACACGCTACGCACCTCCCAATTTCTGTATCCTAGTCAAGACCCTACACATTTCCCAATCTCTGTATCATCCTCCAGCCCCCTACAACTCTCCCTATCTCTGGAATCTCGTCCAGGCCCAACAACGCTCCCTATCTCTATAATCTCTTCCAGTCACTACATACCTCCCTATCCCTGTAACATTTCCATCCCTCCACCCCAACTGATCTCCAGCATCTTCACCTCTTGCTGTCACTGAGGATTCCTCCAGCACGTACATCGCTCCACATGACTGGAACCCACTCTCGGAATTACATACCTCCCTATCGCTATAAACACCTCAAGCTCCTCCAGTGCTCCCTATTGTTGTAAACTCTTCCAGCACCTACAGCCTTCTCTAACAACCAGCCCGTAAACCCATCACAATCCAGGAAATCACTATGTGCTGTTATAGCTTCCCTATATCTGTAACATCCCTCTGGTCTTATACCTCCCTATTTCTGTAAGCTCCTCTTACCCTGAGCTCCTCCATATCTCTGTGAACTTTTCACGGTTTTCATTCACAGTACATCCACAATTCTTAAAATGGTGAATACTAAACGCTCTAATATCCATTAATTGAAATGATTTCACATCCTCTCAGACCCAAATAAATTGCCCATTATCCCTAGACCCTGTTATCGTGTTTGGACTCCCTGACCAACAGAAATAATTTTTGAGCATCTGCCCAATCAAGCCTTTGCAATTCAAAATCTTTTCTTTTTCAATCAAGTCGCGTATCCGTTTCCTGAAATTCAAGAATATAGACTAAATTTATTCCGAAAGTGAAACCCAGATTGCAAGCTGTGAAACATTAGTGTATTATTCAGAGATATGTACCAGCCATTGCTGGCTGGGCCATCATTTATTACCCATAGACTGTTGTTCTGGACAAGGTGGCGGTGCGCTGCCTACTTGAGCATTTAAAGTCAGTTTGGGGCAGGGACACCCACAGTAATGTGAGGGAAAGAAAGCCAGGGTATTCATCAAGTCAAACCCATGGAATATAGATGTATTTCCATATCAGGACAGTTATTCACTTTATGTTAACGTGCAGGGGGTGGCGTTTCCATGGATTTGTTGCGTTTGATATTGCAGATGGTCATGGCTTGGAATGTGCTGTCAAATGAACGGTGGTAAATATCTACTATGTATCTTGTTGAATACACTGCTTCCATTGAAAGTTGATGGTGGAGGCAGGAAATGTTGTGGATGTGATGGCAACCAAGGTGGACAGCAAATGCACCCTTCCTTATACATGGACAGCATAACATTTCCAGGTATGTTCCTAGATTTCTTTAGCAATACAAATTCATTATGTTACAATCAGTGACTCCGTTAATTTAATTAAACATTTATCTGTTGAAATGAATTTGTAATTGGCTGCATGTTCACCATGCCATTGCAACATGGAACGCAAGACGATAGGAATAGGATGAGGTTGTTGAACACTTTGCGCCTGTTCTACAATTTAAGGACATTCGTTACCCATCTCTGTTTACCTGCATTTGGCCCAAATCTGTCACAACCTTTCCTTTGCAAAAGGGTTTCTTTCTCAGGTATTAAGGTGTAACCAAAGAACTAAACAATACCAACCAAAACAGGGAACAAGACGGATGTCGAGTGGATAACCTGAAACGTATCAACACGATCTTGACTATAGAAGGCTGCTGAGGGTCAATTTGAATGCCAAGGTGATGTACTTCATTCATTGCCTTTTCTTCGGTTGAGAATATTTTTTCAGAGGAGATTATTCTTCAACAAAGACAGTTAGATTGCTTTTCACAGAAAGAAATAAAATAAGTAGATTGTGTTCAGGATGAGTCAGGGAGGATACAGAGGAATGGCCTGATAATGGTTGGAGGTAATGATGTGCATTTGAGGAACCTGTGAATGCACACTGGGCCTCCTGCTCCCTAACAATTCTAGCATTACAAATCCACTCGATGGATTAGTTATTAGGGAAAAGGCAGTAAACAGAATGTAGGACTTAAACATAATTCTTGTGTGGGAATGCATGCAGTAAGGAAGATGGAGAAAGTTATGAAGATTCAATCGGCGTCCACATGGACAAGATCAGTACAAATATCATCATGTGGAAACAGAAAGTTATCAACTTTTTTGGCGAAATTGATGTGCAGTATAATTCTTAATTCTTAAAATGTTGAAAAGTACAGTTTTAAATAAAACCTAAACGTTCTTGTCTATAAACTGCCGACGTCTAATATACAGGTCCAGCAAACTACTTGGAATGTCAGTGGAATGGGAACCTTTATTGGCAGAGGATTTCAGCACAGGAGGAGTGATGTCTTGCTTCAGTTGATTAGGGCCTTGGCCAGATTGTACGGGAAGGACTATTTGCAATGTTGATTCTTTATCTCAGGAAATATATCACTGCCACAGAGAGATGGCAATCAAGGTTCAATTGAATTCTTCCAAGGAACATTCTATCAAAGACGGTCATGACAAACTAGATCTGTGTTGCCTCGTGTTTCAAAGAATGAGACTACATTTCATTGAAAGTTATAAAATAAAGATTGGATTCCTGCTTCAAACATATTTCTCGCTATCGGTGTAGTATTTACAAATTCCTTGAATTAATCAGTTGCAATCTGAACTGTGTCTCAGAGAGAGGTTGTTGTTCCTGCGAACACAGGGATAGTAGCAGACCGAATACCATAGCAACAACAGTCGGCCCAGCAGCTCACCGAGTATGCTCTGCCTTTCAGTTCAATGATGTTTGTTCTGATAATCCTCAACTCCACTTTCCTCGTAACCTTTTATTTATTGACTGATAAAAGTACGTCTCTCAACCTTGAAGAGACTTAATGATCCAGGCTCAATAGCTTTCAGAACCTTCTACAATTGTTTCCCTCTCACTGATATGAGACTTGGTGGTTTTAATTCTCTCGTTTATTTTGAGCACACCTTGTTGAACCTACATTTGATTGCATCCTGTTCTATCGCACATCTTCTGTGGCAAGAGCACAGTAAGAAAAGAGGGCCAGAACCTGTAATTTCCTCCTTCTGTTCCCATATCAGTTAAGATAGAGCTCATTCAGATCTGGGGATGTGTCCACTCTTTATTCTGCTACTCTCTCCGATTCCAATAAGTCACTCTCTAAACTGAAAACTGATATGAAGGACATATTTAACATATTCTCTGGATCCACGCACAGGCTGCCTCCTTGATCCCTAATACGCCCATTCTTTCCCAAGTTATCCTCTTCCCCTTGTATAGCAATACAACACCCGCTGATGTTTTATCACACCCCATTTTTGCTTTTCTACTGATATCCTTCAGTTCAGTGTTACACTTTCTACATTCTTATACAGGTTCCATTGATCTGCTTACTTTATAGCTGCTTTAAGCTTCTCTTTACTCTGTTACTCAGGTCTGAATATTTGCAGATGTTGAAGGTTCTGTGGGCTCGTTTTCCTTCATTGGATCTTAGATTGTAAAATATTGGGCCTATACTCTCATCAAAACCATTTTGAGCATGAACACCCCACCCCACTTCACGCTGCTCGACTACAGCTTTACCCAGAATTAGAATTCCACCATTTAAAAGGCAAATGGATGTATATCTGATTAGGAAGGGCTTGGAGGGATATGGGCCAAGTGGAACTAGATTAAGTTGGGTCCAGAACTAAACCATCCCTTCTTGTATCTTCCACATGCTGATACAAGAAGCTCTCAGCAATAAATTTCAACACATTTGTCCCCTCTTAAAAGCACGTGACTGCCCCATAAATGTTGCATATTGAAAATCATAAATATAATTACCATCTTATTGCTTTTATACAATACAGCGATTGGCTACACATTGGCTCTGATATTTTCTTCTAACTGGCGATCTTTATATGACCCCAGGAATTATCTGTCATCTTTTTTATTCCAGTCGCTATCCTCGAAGCCTCAGTTGAAAGCTCGTCCAAGATAATGTCCCTCTTAACAGCAGTAATTGATTTCTTACTTAATAAACACCAGCATCTCTTGCCTATATTTCCTATGCTACAGAATATAGAGTTGCCAATGCTGACCTCCTTCAACTGCATCTCTGATGGCAAAAAACGTCCCACTTTCACGTGTCAATCTATTCCCTTATCACATCTGTCTGACATATAATAATCCTAGCACCAAGGTAAAGGAAATCCAACCTGGAATATAACACCAAGAACAGTCTGCACATCGTCTGTACTTCGGAGCTCTATAATCATTCACTGTTTGTTGTCAGGCTTCCCAATCTACAACCAAAACTGTAAATCTAAGGCTGTGAGAAGCACTATTTGTTGAATCATCATTTTTTAAAAAAATGATGCATAAAATGCCACTTTAATGAACTGAGCAATCACCTCCACATACCATGAGTTTTTTGGTGATTAATTCCC
Source organism: Chiloscyllium plagiosum (assembly GCF_004010195.1). Lineage (NCBI taxonomy): Eukaryota > Metazoa > Chordata > Chondrichthyes > Orectolobiformes > Hemiscylliidae > Chiloscyllium > Chiloscyllium plagiosum. Next base: position 34,042,249 of record NC_057717.1, read on the forward strand.
CACTCAGTGTGCAGGGGTACATCCCTCAGTAATCGGCAGCGTGCAGGGTACAGGCTTGTGCTGATCCTTTGTGAACAATAATTACTCTCCTTCTGGTAGTTCAAACCTGCCTCTCATCATGTGGAGTTTCTCACAGAAAATGGTTAGTGCCTTCCTATGTTTTCCATTCCATGATCCCCCGGATATTGGAAATCATACTGGCTCAGGAAGTCAGCACTACATGTAGCGCTGAAATGGAAAGCAGTCCATAAGTGGGTTGAACAGCCCATTATGGAGTGGACCACCTGAGATGAAGCACAGACTGTTTCTCCCAGGTAGTGGATTCTCATCAATTGGTGAATGGGGGAGGGAGTGAGGTGAGGAAGTTGGGGAGGAGCGTTAGGTTGAGACTTGCACTTATGGTGGCCATTGTTACATTCAACTGAGTGTCAGTACAATGTGTGTGTGGTGACATACATCAGACAAAATCCACACAGTTCAGTTATTAAAGTGGTTCTCGGCTTGGCATTTGCTGCTGTTTCCCTCAGATGCACTCTGCAGGACTGATCTCGATCAAAGCCCACTCAAAAGCAGGTTGGGTGATCCTTGTATTAATCTCTGGCCATCGACACAGAGGTTCAATTTTATTTTGACACTGATGAGTGTGAAGGTGACATATACTGCTTATGGCTTTAGAATGTTCACTGTGAGACACAGTGTGCTACAGAAGACAGCCAAATTTTGAATTTCTTCATCCTCGATCGGGTGCACGGTGCAAATATCTGGAATCTAGGAGGCAGGCCAAATGCTGTCAAGTCGCTTGTGCGGTGTGTTCTGGCAAGACATGCCCATACATCTGCTCCCTGGAAGAGGCTGAGACTGAAGATGAATTTGTATGACCTGTTTGCTGGTCAGTCATTGGCACCTAATTTCGTGTGTGTCTACACTAAGAGCAGCGATAGGCTATTGGTTAGTTGTCACTTGCCCATGGTGGGCTGCGAATGTGTTCTTGTGAAAGTATTTTTGAATAACTGCCCTGACCCAGGTTGTAAGGTCTCTGGACAGGTTAAGGAGCAGGCCAGTGTATCACCCAGTATTACAGGCAGCTGTGAGTTCCAGTAGCACTATGCCTGAATCTATTTATTATGTCGGTCGTGATTCCAAGTGATGAGTTTCCCGGTATGAACAATAATAAAATATCTACTATATTTTGCAAATTGGGGCAGCAATACAATGTGACTTCCGACTATTTCACATAACAATGCGTGCATTATCTCTGAGAAGAACTACATTCTTACTATATGTTTGGAACTAAAATATAAACTCATTACAACACTATATGATACAAAATAAAAGAAAACTACATGTCATTTTATATTGAACAGAGAATATTTGCCTCATTTTTGTACGATCACAATTAAGTATTCAACGTCAGTATTCAAATGAATACATTCTAACTCTAACATTTCGAAAGCTGTTTGCCTCTCAACCATTACATATTCACAGTGAGCAAACAATTCAACAATCAAATCGATTTAGCGTTCTTATGAATTAAAATATAATTAACAAGTTTAATTTCTCACTGAAATGTATGAGCTTTAGCTAATTGTAAACAATTTAAGAATGACAATTATTAAAAATGCACTTCGCATATTAATCTTCGTTAATGATTTGTGTTATTAAATGGTATTTGTCACGAAGCCAAAGCATGTATATCCAATTTAAAATGAACATTGTTTTCGGAATATTGAAGTAAACACAAATTGCAGGGTCAGCTGCCCAAATGGAAGGGCTGGGAGATGAGCTGTTACAAAATGGATACATGCAACAATTGGCTGTTAAATGGATACCTGAGTTTTGACAACAATCCAAATTTAACCAAATAGTTAAGCTATGCCCGGGATACTAAAACCCAATCGAGTTTGAATTTATTGTTTTGATGACATCAGACCAGTGACAGGGAACGATGTTGGGGGTATAAAAAAGAGTGGGCATTTTAAAAATTGGTTAGAGCTACTGTCACGGAAAAACAGAGCAAAAGCTGTAGAGTCAAAGGGCTAACTACCTATCTAAAATCTTGCTCTCAAAGAAATCAGAGAGCAGTCTATCAAAAAAATACATTTTGCTGTACAACATATTCAGAGTAAAAAGAAATAAGTCGAGAGTGTGGTGCCGGAAAAGCAGAGCAGGTCAGGTAGCATCCGAGAAGCAGCAGAATCAATATTTCGTGCAAAAGCCCTTCCTCAGCACAACACTCTTGACTCAAATCTCCAGCATCTGAAATTCTCACTTTCGTTCAGTAAAAAGGAATAAGACGACCCAGTGAAATCAGTGGGTAAGAGATTGAATACAGCAGAGAAGGTAGAGACAGTGAAGACATGTGATTAAGTTAATGCAATATTTATTGTGTGTTATTGGAACAGCACGTCAATAGGGTTGTGCTCAGTTAAGGGAAGCAATGTTCAGTTTCTTAATAGTTTTCTTCGGAATGAAAATTGTTACTTTTCTTTAAATGGTGGCAATTTGGTGTTCCCTTTTAGTCCGTCACACTTCGACCAGATGACAAGGTGAGGCGAGCGTTTCTGTGTGTTTATCTTTATTTAGTAGTGGCTCGACCTCTGCATTTTAACAGATTGAAGGCTCGTCTGGGATTTGGACAGGTTTGAACGGAATTGGGGGACCAAAGCTCCCAGCAGATTTAAACACTTGGTGATTAGTGTCGTAAATCTTGAAGCAAAACGTACGTGAAATAATTTGTTTCATGTTGATTACACGTGGTCGGTTAAATTAAAAGAGAGGGAAATGGCTCTTAACTTTGCTAAAGAGGTTCTGAGGTTTGAAGATGCTTCCCAACTTTGCCAAGGAAGGTTAGAAAGACAGAGGAAGGATATTATTTTGGAATTAGCAACAGATTAGAATTGGATTTAACCAGGGACATAAGGAAATTGAAATGGACTTGGTCAAACACTGAGGTATATCAGAGAAACAGAAGTGCAGCAGAGTTAGAAAAACGTAAACTGTGAATGAGCCAAACGGAATGGGAAGACAAAAGAAAGGGAGAGAAGGATATTAGCTGAGATGCTTCCCAACTTTGCCAAGGAAGGTTAGAAAGACAGAGGAAGGATATTATTTTGGAATTAGCAACAGATTAGAATTGGATTTAACCAGGGACATAAGGAAATTGAAATGGACTTGGTCAAACACTGAGGTATATCAGAGAAACAGAAGTGCAGCAGAGTTAGAAAAACGTAAACTGTGTATGAGCCAAACGGAAGAGAAGAAAAAGAAAGGAAGAGAAGGATATTAGCTGAGCAAAAAGAGAGAAGAAAGAAGAGAGAGAGAGAAAAGGAGACTGAGAAGAGATGGAGTAAAAGACTGAAGAGAGAGAGAGAAAAGGGAGAGAAGTTTCTTAGCTGAGCAAAGAGAGAGATGAAGGAGAAAGAGAAAGGGAGAGAGTGTGAACTTCAGTAGTTGCAAATTAGTCAGGGAAATCAAGTTCAGAGGATGGAAATGAAGTCAAGAGAGTTTATTCTGCTGGAGGGGTCTATAAACACATTTCCAGAGAACTTATGTGATGAACAGAAACTTCAAGAAGTGATAAGAGTAGCAGCGATGACCGAGAAATGTGCATTGATGCATGACGTGAAATTTATTTTCTGACACGAATTTCATCCGTGTGAGGGATATCAGTTGGAAGCAGGCGACAACCTTCACTATAAAACAAAGAGTTGAGCACATGTAGAATAGTTCTCCATTGGCGATAAAAAGAATTCCAAGAAAATGAAAGGCCTTAGATGTGTCCACGGTGGTAAGATGGGACACGTAAAGGCACAGTGGTGGTCATGGAAGAATGACATTGTGGGAAAATATGTGGGGAAAGATGCTAATCCAATGGTATGAGGGCAAGTAGTAAAGGAGATCCAAAGAAAAGCCGAGCAGCTGCAGGAGAGTGAACAGCCTTGGCAGGGGTGGGATATTGAGTTAGTTGCTGATCTCTGTAAAGACTTTATCTTTGTGGGAAAAGTTTACTCAGGAAGATCAGGAAGAGAATGGAAATTAGTTATTATTTCATGAGGTATGGGATCTGGTCAGTCTCTGATACGAAGAGAAGAAAATATGTTCACGCTTTCCGACATGTTACCCGAGAAGGTAATAATCTGTTGAATAGATAGGCAGAAAGTTAGCGTTCCCCTGTGTAAGATCGGGTTGGAGAGCCAAATCAAGACGGGGGAAGTAACTGCAGGAGTGATTGACAGAATGTCAGTTTCAGGAATACAATTTGTTCTTGGGAATTACTTAGCAGGATCCAAGGTGCGAATGACACTCCTTGTAATGGAGAAGGCAACGGAAGATCAGGGAACTAAGGAGATACCATGGAAGAATGCCATGGAAATTTTCCAGACTATGTCGTAGTAAGAAGCCACTGACATAAGTTACAGCAAGAAGGAAAGACGAAGAAGGTGAGGTTCAGTTAGCTGACACCCTGTATGATGTAATGGTACAGGAAAACCCTTAACAGGCAGTGGGTCATACAGAAGTGTTTAGTCCAGAAAGGCTAAGAGACTTGCAACAGAAAGATGAGAAGTTTTATATTATGACGCCAACTCAGAAAAGGAATAAGAATATATTCCTGAGGGTTATTATCTTAAGGATAGAACCCTAAAACAGAAGTGGAGACCCCAGCAGGTTATTGCAGAGGAGAAATGGGCAGAGGTGCACCAGATTGTGTTGCCTGTAGCATACAGACAGGAAGTGTTATAGGTAGAACATGAATTACCAGAAGGAGGTCACCTCGGTGTAAGGAGGACTCGGGCTAATGTACAAAAGCACTTCCTTTGGCCTGGTATGCTCAATTATGTGGTTGAATATTGCCACACATGTTATACATGCCTAATGGTAGGTATGCCACAGGCAGTAATAAAATCAGTAGCTTTGTTGCCAATTCCCGCATTTGAAGAATCTTTCACACGGGTTATGATTGATTTTGGAGGTCCCTCCCTAAAACTAAAAGTGGGAATCAGCACTTGCTAACCATAATACAGACGTCTACTAGATTCCAGAGGCAATTCCATTACGGAGTATTAAGACAAAAAGGATGGTGGAGGAGTTGGTAGCTTTCTTTACCCGTTATGGGCTACCTGGAGAGATTAATTCAGGCCAAGGGTCACATTATACTTCTGAGACGTTTAAGGAAGTCTTGGATAGCATACGACACTTTAAACTACATAGACACAAGGACTGCAGATGCTGGAAACCAGATTCTAGATTATAGTGGTGCTGGAAAAGCACAACAGTTCCGGCAGCATCCGAGGAGCAGGAAAATCGACGTCTCGGGCAAAAGCTCTTCATCTGGAATCCTGGTGAAGAGCTTATGCCAGAAACGTCGATTTTCCTGCTCCTCAATGCATGAACTGTTGTGCTTTTCCATCAGCACTCTAACATACAACACTTTAAATCAAGTCCGTACCATCCAAAATTCCAGGGAGCCTTGGAAAGGTGGCATTGACCCTGAAGACAATGTACATTCAGGATAGACTGCATGATTGGATCAAGGTATCGAACTTGTATGGATTGCCATGAGAGATGCCCCAAATGAATCTACTCGGTTTACTACCTTTGAGTTAATAATTAGGCAGGAAGTGAGAGGGCCCGTGAAACTAAAAAATTAATAGGATCGAAGTCAGAGATCTTACACTTGGGTTATGTAGCAGTGGTGATGGAACAATTAAATCGGGAAGGTGAGTTAACTAAACAGCACCTGAATAGGGCACAGCGTAGAATGAAGCAGTTGGCAGATAGAAACTATAAAATTCAGACGTTTTCCCAAGGAGATGATGTATTAGTATTGTTTCCAATAGTAGGAGATACCTTCAAAGGCAGGTTTAGTGGTCCCTATCAAATTGAGAAAAAGTTGAGTCAGGCAAGCTATCTGATAAAGATGCTGGACAGAAAAGAAGCTGTATTGGCCATGTCATCTAAATATGTTGAAACCTTACTATAATAGCGACAGGGAATTGGAGAAGCAGGTGTTATTTATTGCTCTGCCGTGTGAAAGAGCAGATCCAGATTTAATGGAGTTTGATGTGCCTCAAAGTGCGTTAAATAATGAGGAAGTCCTTAAAGTATGGGGTGAGAGAATTAGCTATCTGTCTCAGGAGCAAAGAACACAATCGAAAGTTTTGTTGCAGCATTATGAGGACATATGCAGGAATAAGTGTGCATGAGGTGGAAGCAGGGAATGCTGTTCCAATGAAACAATACCTTTACTGTCTTAATCATTTCAAAGCCCAAAAGGTCCAGAAGGAAGTGAATGTGATACTCAATTAAGACATCATCGAACCGAGGCAGAGTGGAGTGGAGTTCGCTGATCTTGTTAGTTCTCATAGCTGATGGAACTCAACAATTTTCTTTTCAACGACGTAACAAAATCGCTCTCATAGCCAATACTGAGTTTGGAGGACTGTACAGAGAAAATTGGAAAAGCCAGTTGCATCACAAAGTTGATTTACTGCATTGTTACAAACAGGCATCTTTAATAGAGAAAGCGAAAGAGGTTTCTGCATTTGTTAACCCAAATGGACTGTATCAATTCAAAATAATACTCTTTGGAATGAGGAGCACACCAGCCACATTCCAAAGACTCATGAACAACCTTGTGGCCGGATTAAGAAATAACCTGATGATGTGGTGATCTTTAGCCATTCATGGAAAGATCACATGTGACAGTTGGCAAAATGCTTTCAGTGATTCCTAAAAACAAAGCTGGAAATAAACTTAAAAAAAAACATAATTTGTGACATTCTTGGGACATAACATCGAACATGGAAGGATGATTCCAAGGAACGCGTGGATGAAAGCAATGGAGGAATTTCCTTGAGCATGGTGCTTCGACTTTTGGGACTGAGCAGATTCGACCGGAAGTTTGTTTCAAATTTCAGCAGCATGGGGACACTACGGGCAGATTTACTAAAGAAGAACATGGAATTTCGTTGGACAGAATAGTGCCAGGAGGCATTGGAAAATTTACAAGCTATATTAACAATCACATCAGTTTAATATCATTATATTTGCAGACATATATTTGCAGATACATTCTGTTTTGCTCAAAAATGCACACACTGCAGGCAGTCAAAGAAGGCAGTCATTGCATTAAATATTTTGTTAATTCCGCTTTGGAAATAGAACAAGGCTAACTCAAGACTGGGACACAGACAGACTCTGACTTCACATCTTTAATGCATTGTCTGAGCTGAGATGTCACCTTTTGTTGTAAAACGTCAAGTTATCCTGAGAAGATGACTTAAATGAAGTTCTGGGATTTACATATTAATGAACCGAAAACTGCAACCCATTCTAAAACATGAAAGACTTAAAAATCCAGGTTTGTTCAATATACTATTTCAGTTGGATGTCAATCTAATATTTGGCTCTAAATTTTGTGTCTTATGACCTTACACTCCACAAACACCTGATGAAGGGGCAGCGCAATGAAAGCTAGTGCTTCCAAATATACCTGTTGGAATATAACCTGGTGTTGTATGATGTTTACCTTAGTAACTTCAGATAATGGTCTTTTCAAATCGAATATGACAATTTCTCTCATCCTTCCTTTATCCTGAATTCCAGTTATGATTCTATTTATTGATAATTTTATTGATATTCTTCGACAAAGTAATGCATTGTGTGTGTGTGTGTGTGTGTATGGGTCTATGTGGTTATGTTTGTATGCATATGTATCTGTGTCTGCCTCTTTGCGTGTGTACCTGTGTATGTATGTGTTATCTACGATCAATTGCAATTGGACTGAAATGAAAGAATGAGAAATTCCATATGATTGAGGAAATGTACGAAGACTCCAAGCTGTCTGATATCAAAGAACAAATAAAATTACAGCACAAGAACAGGCCCTTCGGCCTTCCAAGCTTGCACCGATCCAGATCCTCTACCTAAACCTGGCACATATCTTCTAAGAGTCTGTATCCCTTTGCTCCCTGCCCATTCATATATCTGTCTAGATACATCTTAAATGATGCTATCGTGACCGCCTGTACCATCTCTGCTGGCAATGTGTTCCAGACTCCCATACCCTCTGCACAAAGAAATTTTCACGCATATCTACCCTAGACTATTCCCCTCTTACTTTGAACTCGTGACCCCTAGTAATTGAGTCCCCACTCTGGGGAAAACAAGTCTTGCTTTCCATCCTATCTATATCTCTCGTAATTTTGTAGAGCTCAATCAGTTTCCCCGCTCGACCTCCATCTTTCTAATGACAATAACGCTGATCTACTCAAAATTTCTTCATTGCGAGTACCCACCATACCTGGTGAACCTCTTCTGCACCCTCTTCATAGCATCCATATCCTTTTTGAAATGTGGCAGCCAGGTCTGTAGGCAGTATTCCAAATGTGGGGTACAAAAAGTCTTATACAACTGTAACATGACCTGCCAACGCTTGTACTCAATACCTCATTGAATGAAGGAAAGCATGCGATATGCCCGCTTGACCACACTGTTCCATCTTCAGGGAACAATGGACCTGAACATCAGAAATCACTGAACATCAATTTATCCCAGCTCTTTTCAATTTTCTGTATATTTCGCTCTTGAATTATATCTTCCAAATTGCATCACCTCACATTTGCCTGTTTGAATTTCATCTCCCATTTCTCTGCCAACTCTACAATCCATCTATATTGTTCATTATTCTCTTACAATCCCCTTCACTATCTGCTACTCCACCAATCTTCGTGTCATCTGCAAACTTGATAATCAGGCCATCCATACGTTCGTCCAGATCACTTCTGTATATCGAAAACAACAGTGGTCCCAGCATGGATCCCTGTTGAACAGCACTGGTCACAGGTGTCCATTTTCAGAAACTCCCTTCCACTACTAATCTCCGTGAGCTGTGGCTCAGCCACTTCTCTATCCATCTAACTAGCACAGCCTGGACCCTATGCGACTTCACTTTCTCAATCAGCGTACCATGGAGAACCCTGTCAAACACCATACTAAAGTCCATGTATATGACATCTAATGACCGTCACTCAACAAGCAACGTTGTCACTTGCTCAAAGAATTCTATTAAGTTGGCAAGACATGACATTCCCTACACAAAACTATGTTGCCTATCACTGATAAGCACATTATCTTCCAACTGGGACTACATCCTATCCCTCAGTATTTTCTCCAGCAGCTTCCCTGCCACTAACGTCAGGGTCGCCATTCTTAAACAAGGGAACACCATTAGCAATTTGCCAGTACTCCGGGATTTCACCCGTGTGCAAAGATGCTGCAAAGATATCTGTTATGGTCCCACCTGTTTCCTCTCTCATCCAAGATCCCATCCGGACCTGGGAACTTGGCCAGCTTAATGCCTTTTAGAATAACCAACACTTCCTCTCTCCTTATTTCAACTGACCTAAAGGAATCAAGCATCCGTACTTAATCTCAACATTTCTTCTTGGTTAATACCGATACAAAGTGCTCATTCATACTCTCACCCATTTTCTCTGACTCCACGCATAACTTTCCTCCTTTGTCCTTGAGTTGTCCAACCCTTCCTCCAGTTACCCTCTTGCTCCTTATATATGAATTAACGTCTTTGAGATTTTCCATAATCATGTTTGCTAAATATATCTCATGACCCCTTTTAGCCCTCTTAATTCCTTGTTTCAGATTGGTCCTACAACCCCGATATTCCTCCCAAGCATTGTCTGTCTTCAGTCGCCTAGACCTTATGTACAGTTCCTTTTTCCACTAAGCTACTCTCACAGTTTCACCTGTCATCCATGGTTCCCTAATCTTGCCATTCCTACCCCTCATTTCCACAGAAGCATATGTGACCTCAACGCTAATCAACCTCTCTTTAAAAGCTTCCCACGTATAAAATGTGGATTTACCTTCAAACAACTGCTCCCAATCTATATTCCCCAATTTCTGCTGAATTTTGGTATCGTTGGCCTTCCCCCAATTTAGCACTCTTCCTTTAGGACAACTCTTGTCTTTGTCCTTGCGTATTCTATAACGTATGGAATTGTGATCAATAGTCCCAAAGTAATCCCCAACTGAAACTTCATCCACCTGGCCAGGCTCATTCCCCAGCATCAGTACAAAAATGGCCCTTTCCTGAGTTGGACTGTTTACATACTGCTCCAAAACCCCTCCTGGCTGCTCCTTACAAATTCTGCTCCATCCTGTCCTCTAATATTAAGTGAATCCCAGGCAATGTTGCGAAAATAAAATCGCCTTTCACTACCACCATGTTGCTCCCACATCTTTCCATGATCTGTTTACATTTTTGTACTTTCATCTCATGCTCACTGTTGGGAGGCCCCAACATTGTTACTGCACCCTTCCTATTTCTGAGCTCTACCCTTATTGCCTCACTGTTCGAGCCCTCCATAGTGCCCTCCTTCAGCACAGCTGTGGTATCTTCTTTGACCCGTAATGCAACTCCTATACCCCTTTTACCCCCCTCTTCATACAGCCTGAAGTATTGATATCCTGGGATATTTACTTGCCAATCATGCACTTCCCTCAACCAAGTATCAGTAATAGCAATAATATCAACTCCCAGGTACTAATCCCAGCCCTGTGTTCATCTGCACATACTACACTTCTTGCATTAAAACAAATGCACCTCAGATAACCTGTCCCTTTGTTTTCATCAGCTACTCCCTGCCGACTCTTCCCCTTACTCACGCTGACTTCATTATCTATTTCCTTACAGGCTGCAGTTGCTATTTCCTTAATATCGACTAACCTCCTCATTTGATTCCCATCCCTCTACCACATTAGTTTAAACCCTCTGAAGCAGCATTAGCAAATGTTCCCCGAAGGACATTGTTTCCATTCCAACTCAGGTGTAGGCTGTCCAATTTGTAATAGTCCCACGTCCCAGATAAGCAGTCCCAATGTCCCAAAAATCAGAACTCCTTCCTCCTGCACCATCTCTCAAGCAATTCTATTCTTTCATTTCTACTCTGACTAGCACGTGGCATTAGTAGCAATCCTGAGATTACAACCTCTAAGGTCCTACTTCTTAACTTGACTCCGAACTCCCTAAATTCTGTTTGTAGGAGCTCATCCTGATTTTTTAAACCTATATCATTGGTGCCTACATGCACAATGAAAACTGGATATTCACCCTTCCCCTTCAGAATGTTCTGCACTCGGTACGAGGCATTACTCTCCCTTGCACCTGGAAGGCAACATACCATTCTGGAGTCTTGACTTCCAACAGAAAAATGCTTATCTACTCCTTTTACAATTGAATCCCCCATGACTTAGCCCTTCAGTATTTTTCCCGCCCTTCTGAACAGCAGGGCCAACCACGGTGTTTTTAACGGGGCTACTGCTGTCTTCTCCTGGTGAGCCAGCTCTCCAAACAGGATCCAAAACAGTATACCTGCTAAGGAGGGAGGTGAGCGCAGGGGACACCTGCAGTGCCTTCCTGCTCTTTCTCTGCTTTTGGTCACCAATTCCCTTTCTCCTTCAGCAATCCTAATCTGTGATCAGTTCACTGAATGTGCTATCTAAAACCTCCTCCGCATTGTGTGTTCTCCAAGGTGAGTCCATCCGCCGCTCCAGAGCCATCATCCCGTCTGTGCGTTCTTCATAAGAAATGTCTTTGGTGCGAGGATCAGGGATGTTTCCGAGCATGCTCAGGGCATACTGAAGGGGAGGCTGAACAGCCAGCGGCTGTGGTACACATTGATACCAATGACATTGGCAGGAAACGTAACAAGATCCTGCAAGGAGAGTGCAGGGATATGGACACACGTCCTGCACGTGAACAGGGACAGCAGCTGTGTCCCTGAGCTCCCACATTGAGCAAGTGGAGCATAACATGGCTCTGAGATCTCCGGCCACTTTTACTCTAAAGCTTAACTTGGTCTTAAGTTAGATATATGGAAAAGGAAAGGGTTTTCTTTAACCAATCACAGAATTTTAAAAAAGAAGAGAAGCACCTTATCAACACAGTCCAGAGTTCTTTTGCTTTGGTCAGATGAGGAGTTCGGGGTGGGAGACATTACACGTGTAGTGTCTCTCGTTCAAACGCTGTCCAAATATGTCAGATCACTTACCCTCTCAGTGCACAATTCGTCCTCTCCCACTCCGCTCCTCGCTCTCACCGCGGCTGCAAATGGAGGCCTGATGCTCGAGGTAAGTCCGTTTTTGGTGGGAAATTAACCTTCCCAGCAACCCCCTGGTCCCAGCCCCTACCCCACCCCACCCCCCCCCTCTCTCTAACTCCTCCCAAAAGATAATGCACAAAACATGCAAACATGTCTTTTATTCATGGATTGGCAAAGTGAACAAATGACAATCATGGACCAAATAAAAATAATTTAATGGATATTTGCTGTGATTCTTGAATTACAAAATATTTGGATTTTTATTGAGAAAATAAATTCAGTTTTTTTTTTCAGATCTGAGATGGATACGTTTTGATCAGTATGTGATCATCATTGGTGATAAAAGCAGAAGTTGCTGGGAATGCTCAGAAGTACTCTCAGTATCTGTGGTGCGAAAGCAGAATCAATATATGGGAGGAGACTGACTCTGGCCAGGGTACTACGCTCATAGTGTTCAGGGATGTGTAGGTTAGGTGTATTAGTCAGGGGTACATGTAGAGTATGGGAATAGGCTAATGGGTCTGGGTGGGTTACTCTTTGGAGGGTCAGTGTGGGCATGTTGGGCCAAATGGCCTATTTCCACAATATAGGGATTCGACGATTCTATGCATTCTTCATAAAAAATGTCTTTGGTGCGAGGATCAGGGATGTCTCCGAGAATGCTCAGGGCATACTGAAGGGGAGGGTTTACAGCTAGTGGTACACATTGGTATCAATAACATTGGCAGGAAATGTGACAAGATCCTGCAAGGAGAGTGCAGGGAGATTGGCCTGAGTGGAAACGCAGGATATCCAGGGTTGTAATCTTGGGTTACTCCTCGTGCTAGGTGGAAGTGGGATAAGGAAGATGAAGAGAGAAAACTTTAATATGTGCTTAAAGAACTGGTTCAGGAAGAGGGTTACAGATTTATGGCTCGTTGGGATTTTGTCCAGGGCAGGTGGGACCTGTAAAAAAGGACAGGGTCCATGTTAACTGGAGGGACACCAACATCCTGGCAGGGAGGTTTAATGATGCATCTTGGGTGGAGTTGAATGAATAATGCAGGAGACTGAAAACCAGAGCAGCAGGACAGCAAGTGAGCTGAAATTAGAGTTTAATAGAACAGACAGGCAGGGCCAGTCTAATGACTATGCTGATACCCAGCATGAGCAAAACTAATGTAGTGTACAAATTCCCATGCAGGGACTGCACAAAACACTATATATATCATATAGTGATAAATAATCACAGCAATTTTAAAAATGTGAGTGGAAATGATAGGTTCAGTATTATTGGAGATCAAAAAATAAGAATGGAATGTGTGGAGTACGCCAAAAGTGTTAATGGAGATAACCAATCCAATAGAACTTATGTAAATGTCTTGTACCTAAATGCATGGAATATTTGGAAAAAAATGACAGCACAAACAGAGTTAAAAAGATACGGCCTGGTGGGGCTTACAGAAAGGTGGTTACAGGAAGGTCAGTGTTGGGAAGTTAAATGTCCAAGGGTACTCATTACTCAGACAAGAACGTACAGCAGATTGAGTTGCTGCATTGATTAAGAATGATATCAAGGCTGCACTAAAAATGACATTAGCACGAGGGACCAAAATGACAAATCAGTTTGGATCCAAATAAAGCACATGGAAATAAACCTGCTTCTAGGAGTAATTTCATGCCTCTATACTCCCATACTCCAAATATATTTTGAAAACTGGAAGGTTATGTTGCAAACGTTTCGTCCCCTGTCTAGGTGACACCCTCAGTGCTTGGGAGCCTCCTGTGAAGCGCTTCTGTGGTGTTTCCTCCGGAATTTATAGTGGCCTGTCCCTGCCGCTTCCGGTTGTCATTTTCAGATGTCCGCTGTAGTGGCCAGTATATTGGGTCCAGGTCTATGTGTTTGTTGATGGAGCTTGTGGATGACTGCCATTCTTCTAGGAATTCCCTGGCTGTTCTTTGTTTCGCTTGCCCTATAATGGTAGTGTTGTCCCAGTCAAATTCATGTTGCTTGTCATCTGCGTGTGTGTCTACTAGGGATAGCTGGTCGTGTCGTTTCGTGGCTAGTTGATGTTCGTGGATGCGGATCGTTAGCTGTCTTCCTGTTTGTCCTATATAGTGTTTTGTGCAGTTCTTGCATGGGATTTTGTACACTACATTAGCTTTGCTCATGCTGGGTATCGGGTCCTTAGTTTTGGTGAGTTGTTGTCTGAGAGTGGCTGTTGGTTTGTGTACTGTTATAAGTCC
>NC_057717.1:34057678-34061030 GCF_004010195.1 Chiloscyllium plagiosum
TTTCCGTGTCTGTGAGCTGTCTGTGGGAGAGGTTTTTAACCCAGGTGTGTGTTGTGGTGTCCTCTTTGTTGTGTGTTAGTTTGGCCATTTTTTCTTTTAGTGCCGTTTTTTTGCAGTGTGTAGTCCTGTTCTGTCATATGGTGACAGCCTGTTCTATGGTCCGGATCCATTCCTGATTCGTGGTTTTTGAAATTAACGACTTTTGGCGCGCAATTTCTTGTCTGTATCTGTGAAGTCTGTTGTGAACGTCTGTAATCATTACCTGGATCATCCTGAGTCCGTTCTGTCTGGCTGTGTCTCTGGCTTGTGGATTGTTGACTGGTGGTCTGTATCTGACACTTGGTGGACGGATTCGATTCTTTCGTCATTCATGCAGGAACTGGGGTTGTTCGTATGTGGCGATGAGGCGGTTAGCGCAGGATTCACATTTCCTGTCTTGTCGTAGCATCTCTCGTCCGCAGGTGTTCAAAGTGTGTGAGAAGATTTGTAGCTCGGGTGCTCGTTGCTGTGGTTATGTTCGCCGAGCTGGAAGTTTTTGTTGCAAACGTTTCGTCCCCTGTCTAGGTGACATCCTCAGTGCTTGGGAGCCTCCTGTGAAGCGCTTATGAAGCGCATCCACGAACATCAACTAGCCACGAAACGACACGACCAGCTATCCCTAGTAGCTACACACGCGGACGACAAGCAACATGAATTTGACTGGGACAACACTACCATTATAGGGCAAGCGAAACAAAGAACATCCAGGGAATTCCTAGAAGCATGGCATCATCCACAAACTCCATCAACAAACACATAGACCTGGACCCAATATACCGGCCACGACAGCGGACATCTGAAACTGACAACCGGAAGCGGCAGGGCCAGGCCACTATAAATGCCGGAGGAAACACCACAGAAGCGCTTCACAGGAGGCTCCCAAGCACTGAGGATGTCACCTAGACAGGGGACGAAACGTTTGCAACAAAAACTTCCACCTAGACAGGGGGCGAACAGAACCATAGCAACGAGCACCCGAGCTACAAACCTTCTCACAAACTTTGAATACTTTCAAAAATCATGGAATAACAATGGCTTGTGAGAAGGGCACAAGAGTGAGCAATCTTTGGATGCATATTGGCTTAATTCATCAATTTGGCAAGGGTAGCCTCAAATAACGATGCGCAGAATGTTTGAGGGATTATTTCTTAGAACAACAAAACAGAAAACTGGCTTTTAGATTTGGTGTGAATAATGAGGAAGGAGTAATAAATCATCTTTTCGTAGAGGATCCTCTAGAAGGACTGACCGTAACATGCTGGAGTTTCACATTCAGATTCAAAGATACAAGGGTTTTAGTATCGGGCAGTGATAATAATGTGGAAGGATTGGCCTGAGTGGATTCGAAAAAAATAACATTGAAGGGCAGAATATTTGAAGAACAATGGCAAATACTTAGGAAGATAGTAAAAACACATCAATTAAAGTTTATCCCTGAGTGGAAGAGGAATTATAAAAAAAGATAAAACGTCATTCATACCTTAACAAAGAAGACTATGATAAGATGAAAGTGATGTCCTGGTGGTATTATCGCCAACTGCTGATTCAGCGATCAAGATAATATTCTAGGAACTCAGATTCAAATGCCGGCACTGCAAATGCTGGAATCTAAATTCAACATAAATCTGCAATTAAGCTTTACCGATTAATGGTGAGATCACTTTCACTTCAAAATTATGTCTCCTTCATATTGAGCATTCGAGTAAGGGTACGAGCTGCTCTCTGTTCAAACTGTCCATAAACCTCAAGCTCTTAAATGCCTCAATCAGGAACCCCTCTCAAACTGCTCTGCTTCAAAAACATCTAACCCCTCATCATAGTTTGAGTACTCTCTCTTGTCTTGTTACTTCTGAAATTTATCACCTCACGTTTATCAGTCAAATCACATCAGCCATTGATCTAGCCACCTGAACAAACCATTTATATCATCTTTAAACTAGCATGTTCCTCCTCACTGTGAACCACCCACCTAACCTTTGTGTCATCCATAACATTATTTGTCATTCCCCCAAAATCCATCCCTCACATTCTCATCACCATCAATTTTGAAGCTCACAGATAAGACTTGACTTATTTCTCCTGTTCTTCAGATGTTGTTCAAAGGAGAAGAATTAAGAATTCCAGTCTCTTGTTCTTCCTATTTTTGGTGAATTTACAGCGTGATGCAGTTGAGGTCTTTTTATGAGAGAGCCACAGATTTGTTTTGGACATGTAGCTGAATTCTCCTTTTATACTATTTTTCTCTGTATGTTTTATTCATAATGCTTGCATGTGTTTAATATTGGACTAGGTCGGGCTTACTTCGTCTGCAACATTTGTATTTTACGTGGACCTGGATAATGTCCTTTGTAACATTCCCTGCAATACTCAGAGCTGAAGGAATTTTTCATCTGCAGGATGGGCACAGGCTCATATGATTGCTTAAAAGAGCTGGAGAGATGAGAATAAAGATTCAATTAAATGCTGCACATATACACACGGTAGGAGATCAAATCGTATCGCCAATTCTACCTTGCATTTGAAACAAATTATTAGAACATATGCCCACTCTTCTTTAAATTGTAAAAACAAGTTTTAATACGTGTTCTTAGAGCAGTATGGATCTTACAGCCGCTCGTGGGATTGCAAGCATAATTAAAGATTAATTATAGTTTTTTATTCAATTTAATGTAGTTCATATTGTTTATTAATATAAGATTATTTTCCATTTTGTTTTATTAAAATTCAAAACCAAACCAAAAAATACAAGCAAAATAATCGTTTTTTCGAACGAACATTGTTTTAACGAGCTTTTCAAAGAGCGGGAGGTGGGGGGGGATCTACAAAACAAACTAGTAAAGTCTACATATGTTTCAAAAGTCTGCTTAGTTTTAAATGCAAACATTTTTTTTGTTTCAAAAACTATTTTTAAATAGGAAGATGTGCCTTTATTCTGGAGAGTCCTACACGCGTTCAGCTCTGGAGAAGACTTTTTTCTTCGAGAAATTTATTGAAGAGGAATATTTTTGTTGAGTTGGTTTTCCAAATGGTTGATTTTAATTATTTTTAATATGTTTGATAAGTATACGGATGTATTTTCTATTTTAATGTCATGAAAAATTCTGTTTATAGGCATAATAATATTAAGGCCATATATATAAGTTAGAGAGGGAGATAGCTGGAAGTTGTTATGCAGCAAAGTCAGTCAGATAGATGGGTGACTGTCAGGACAGGTAAGAAGGTAGTTCAACAATCTCCGGTGGCTATTCCTCTATCAAACAGATGTCCAGCTTTTGGAACTGATGAAGGGGTTAGTCTCTCTGAGGAAAATGGA
>NC_057717.1:34062278-34065826 GCF_004010195.1 Chiloscyllium plagiosum
AGGGACCAAAATGACAAATCAGTTTGGATCCAAATAAAGCACATGGAAACAAACCTGCTTCTAGGAGTAATTTCATGCCACAATACTCCCATCCTCCAAACATACTTTCAAAAATCATGGAATAACAATGGCTTGTGAGAAGGGCACAAGAGTGAGCAATCTGTGGATGCATATTGGCTTAATTAATCAATTTGGCAAGCGTAGCGTCAAATAACGATGCGCAGAATGTATGAGGGATTATTTCTTAGAAGAGCAAACCAGAAAACTGGCTTTTAGATTTCGTGTGAACAATGAGGAAGGAGTGATAAATCATCTTATAGTAGAGGATCCTCTAGAAAGAGTGGCCGTAACATGCTGGAGTTTCACATTCAGATTCAAAGATACAAGGGTTTTAGTATCGGGCAGTGATAATTATGTGGAGGTTTGTGCAACAAAAACTTCCAGCTCGGCGAACAGAACCACAACAGAAATTGCATCGTTTGTTAAGAAGAAGAAGGAAGCTTCTCTGTTGATGAGGCAAGATGTTCAGATGAGACGATGGAGAGTTACAGATCAGCTAGGAAGGATTTAAAGAGAGATTTAAGAAGAGAATAGAAAGGACACGAGCAGCCTTTAGCAAATAGAATAAAGGAGAATCCTAAAACTTTCTCGAGGTATGTGAGGAATAAAAGGATGAATAGAGTAGGAATAGGGCCAGTCATAGACCGAAGTGGGAAGTTGAGTGTGCACCTTGTGGAGATCGGAGAGTTACTAATCGAACATTTCTCATCGGTGTTCACTCAGGAAAAGGAGAATATTGTAGAGGAGAAGAATGAGGTACGAGATATTACACTAGAAAGGATCGAGGTTCGTTACGAACAGGTGTTAACAATTCCGGAAGGAGTGCAAGTAGAGAAGTCCCCTGGACCGAATGGGATTTATCCAAGGATTCTCTGGAAAGCTAGGGAGGAAATAGCAGAGCCTTTGGCTTTGATATTTGAGACTTCATTGTCTACAGGTTTAGTACTCGAGGACTGGAGGATTGCAAATGTTGTGCACTTGTTCAAGAAGGGCAGTAGAGATGACCCAAGTAATTAAAGACCAGTGAGCCTTACTTCTGTTCTAGGAAAGGTTGTGGAAAGGATTATGTATAATCATCTAGCAAGCAACAATTTGATTTCAGATATTGAATATGGTTTCGTCAAAGGCAGGTCGTGTCTCACAAATCTCATTGAGTTTTTTGAGAAGGTGACCAAACATGTAGGTGAGGGTAGGGCAGTTGATGTTGTATACATGGATTTCAGTAAAGCCTTTGATTAGGTTCCACATGGTAGGCTGTTGCAGAAAATGCAGAGGCGTGGAATTGGCGGTGATTTAGCAGTTTGGATTTGAAACTAGCTTTCTGAAAGAAGGCAGACCGTGGTGGTTGACGGTAAATATTCAGCCTGGAGTCCGATAACTCGTGGTGTGCCACAAGAGTCTGTTTTGGGACCACTGCTGTTTGTCATTTTTAAAAACTACTTAGACGCAGGCACAGGTGAATGGATTAATACATTTGCAGACGACACTAAAGTTGGTGGTGTAGTGGGCAGGTTGGAAGAATGTTACAGGTTTCAGGGGGACTTTGATAAACAACAGAATTGGGCTGAGGTGGCAAATGGAGTTCAATGCAAAAATGTGAGGTGATGCACTTTGGGAAGAAAAACGAAAAGGCAGAGTATTGGGTCAATGAAAAGATTCTTTGTAGTCTGGATGTGCAAAGGGATCTTGGAATCCATGTACATCGATCCCTGCAAGTTGCCACCCAGGCGGATAGTGCTGTTAAAAAGGCATACGGTTTGTTAGGTTTCATTCGTAGAGGGATTGAGTTCCGGAGCCGCAATATCATGCTGCAACTGTACAAAACGCTTGTGCGGGCACACTTGGAATATTGTGTACAGTTCTGGTCGCCCCATTACAAAAAAGATGTGGAAGCATTGGAAAACGTGGAGAGGAGATTTGCCAGGATGTTGCCTGGTTTGGAGGGAAGGTCTTCTGAGGAAAGGCTGAGAGAATTGGGTCTGTTCTCATTGGAAAGAAGAAGGCTAAGAGGGGTTTTGTTAAAGACATGCAAGATGACCAGAGGATTAGATAGGGTAGACATTTAGAGTCTTTTTTCCTAGGATGATGATGTCAGCATGTACGAGGGAGTATAGTTACAGATTGAGGGGTGATAGATTTAAGACAGATGTCAGAGGCAGGTTCATATCACAGAGACTGGTAAGGGCTTGGAATGCCCTACCTGCTAATGGAGTTAACTCAGCCACATTGGGGGATTTAAATGATCCTTAGGTGCGCACACAGATGATTTTGGGATAGCATAGGGGGACGAGCTGAGAATACTTCAAAGGGCGGAGCAACATAAAGGGGCAAAAGGCCAGTTCTGCACTGTATTGTTCTGTGTTCTATGTTCTTTGTTCTAAGAGTGGTAATTCAATCTTCCAGCTGTTAGATGCTACAGAAAGGATAGAAAAGGAGACATGGGATGGGGGAGCGGTAGGCGGGCAGGGCTGGCAATTTTGATTAAGGAATAAATTATTGGTCTAACTTGGGAAGATATTTCAAGAAACCCGTCCAGTTAAAATATATGGGTAGAAATTAAAGATAAGAAAGTAAAGGACACTTCGAAGAGATTGTGCTGCATGCTCGTTTGTGACAAATCGTCCAGTGAAAATACATTGGTAGAACTTAAAAGTCAGAAAGAAAAGAACACGTTGATGGAATTGTATTGTATGCTCCCCAGTAGTAAGGAAGAAATTAGGAACAAAGATGTAGGGAGATCGCATATATATGTAAACTTAATAAGATTGTAATAATGGGGGGATTTTAAATTTCCAAACCTTGAATGTTACTAACTTTGTGTTAAAGGTTTGGACGATGAAGAATTTGTCCAATGTGTTCAAGAAAATTTTCTTAATCAATATGTGGTTGCTCCTACTCGAGAATTAACAAAACTAGACCTTATTTTGTGCAAAAGCAGGGCAAGTGAGTGAAGTAAAAGTGGGGGAATATGATGGCTGTTGCAATCCTCACTCTATTCGTTTCAGAATGGTTATGGAAAAGGATAAGCCTTCCATTAATATTATTTTTTTTTAACTGGAGTGCCATAAATTTAAATAACCTGAGACAAGGACCTTCCAAGTTTGATTGAAGGAGACTGTTAGCAGGTGAAGAGAACCTGTGACAAGTGGAAGGCATTCAAAAGTATGATTATGAGATTCTGTTCGCCGAGCTGGAACTTTTTGTTGCAAACGTTTCGTCCCCTGTCTAGGTGACATCCTCAGTGCTTGGGAGCCTCCTGTGAAGCGCTTCTGTGGTGTTTCCTCCGGCATTTATAGTGGCCTGTCCCTGCCGCTTCCGGTTGTCAGTTTCAGCTGTCCGCTGTAGTGGCTGGTATATTGGGCCCAGGTCGATGTGTTTGTTGATGGAATTTGTGGATGAGTGCCATGCTTCTAGGAATTCCCTGGCTGTTCTCTGTTTCGCTTGCCCTATAATGGTAGTGTTGTCCCAGCCAAATTCATGTTGCTTGT
>NC_057717.1:34066437-34070703 GCF_004010195.1 Chiloscyllium plagiosum
CAGAACGAAGGACCCGATACCAAGCATGAGCAAAACTAATGTAGTGTACAAAATCCCATGCAAGGACTGCACAAAACACTATATAGGACAAACAGGAAGACAGCTAACGATCCGCATCCATGAACATCAACTAGCCACGAAACGCCACGACCAGCTATCCTTAGTAGCCACACACGCAGACGACAAGCAACATGAATTCGACTCGGACAACACTACCATAATAGGGCAAGTCAAACAAAGAACAGCCAGGGAATTCCTAGAAGAATGGCACTCGTCCACAAACTCCATCAACAAACACATCGACCTGGACCCAATATACCAGCCACTACAGCGGACAGCTGAAACTGACAACCGGAAGCGGCAGGGACAGGCCACTATAAATGCTGCAGGAAACACCACAGAAGCGCTTCACAGGAGGCTCCCAAGCACTGAGGAAGTCACCTAGACAGGGGACGAAACGTTTGCAACAAAAATTTCCAGCTCGGCGAACAGAACCACAAAACGAGAACCCGAGCCAAAAACCTTCACCCAAACTATAATTATGAGAACTGAGAGGCATTATGTTCTTGATGGAAGGAAGCGGAAGGCTGGTAAGATTAATGAACAATGGAGGACTAAAGTTATTGTGGCTCTACTCAAGAATAAAAGAGAATCTTAATTTAGATATCGACAACTTCAATCAATCGAATCTCTTAAACTATATAAAGCGTGTTGGACATTACTTCGAGAGGAATGAGGAAAGCAAAAAGGGGACATGAGATAGCATGGACAGATAAGGTTCAGAATAAACTAAAGATATTATACAAAAACATTAAAAGTAAGAGGGCAACCAGGGAGAGCGCAAGGCCTCTTAAAGATTAAGGAGACAATCTTTGTGTTGTACCACAGCAGATATGGAATAAAATCATTCCGTTCCCAGTGCATCAGACAGCGGCAAACACACACTATTGCCTTCACCTCGCCGTCATCCAGATTGAACTCTCTCTGCTATCTGTCAGCCTATTGACCCATTTGATCAAGATCCTTTTGTAATCTTAGAAAGGCTTCTTCACTGTCCACGGTGCCACCAGTTTTGGTGTCATCTAACAAACTTACTAACCATGCTTTTTATATTGTCATCCAAATCCTTTACATAAATTACCGAACAATGAAAACCCAGAATGAACCTCTGTGGAACAATGCTGGTCACATGCCTCAGTCTGAAAAGCAACCACACACCATTACTCTCTATGGCCTGTTATTATAAAAATTGAAAGTGTTGGAGATAAACTCAGCAGTTCTGGCAGCATTGGAACAGAGAGAAACAAAATTAACTATTTTGAGTCCAATATGACTTGCTCAGAACAGGTTCATATCAGCCTCAATATGATAACATTGTTTCTCTCTCCATATCCTGCCTTATCTGTTGCACGTCTCTACCATTTTGTGCTTGTACGTCTGATTTCCATTATTTTGTTTTTCTGGATGGGTCTTGATGTTATATTTGAACAATTTGCTCCATTCCTGTTCCCGTGACTTGTGCCGGTGACACTCGTATTAAACTGGACTCTGTTTCTTCTTCAAGATCTAAAAATAACTTTTTTGCCAAGGTCCACTTAAATGCACGAATCTCAACACGTTTATTTTGATTTGAAAGACATTTTAGGGATAGCTACATTTATGAAACAACAGGAATAGACTATTGATGATAACATCATTTGTGTCCTTTATTAATAAGCTTGTCCCCGCATGCTCTGAAAGCTTTTAAATATATTTCGCAGGTTAATTAGAACAAAGGTGGTGGTGACTCAGCCTATCATCTCAGAACCAGTTCGGAATGAGCAATATACCCACTCTTATTCTGCTTTAACTCCATGTAACCCCACTCATTTTGTTATGTGTCTGTTTTTAATTCTGAATATCCTGTTCAGCTAAACTATCTGTAAATTATAATTCCATCCATCACGTTTAAAATTGCCTTTTCTATTGAGATTGTCGTTCAGCATTCCACCTCCCAAATGTCATCTGTTCTCTCACTCTGCATTGCATTTCATTCCATTTGTGAGAAAGAGTGAGGATTGACTGGGAGATGTTACTGTACTCCCCTCAAGTCTGCTCAGCCACTGGTTCCAGTCCTTTCTGCCTCCCAGCCAATATCAGATTCGTTCCATTCCTGACTCATTAATCCTTGTGTTTTAATGAACAAGGTTGCTGTACATTGTTAAGGACCAGACCCCTCAAACATTTTTAAGCACGTAACCCAGACCGTAACTGTGGTATTTGAAGGTAAGTGTACAGTGCATATTCAATGAGGGAAGTAGCTGGTCACACAGCCGAGTTTTAAACAAACAGCATTTATTTACGAAATTACGGAATGAAACAAAATGAACCGAAAACAGAATACCAAACAACTCATCCTATCCGAACCCGACAGGCTATCCCTACTGAAGGATGTTGTTCCAAAGTACATGCAACAATCCCTAAAAAACAAACCCCTTAGCATAAAGAGTAAAAATGACTCAAAACGCGTACATGTTACAATATCGGAAGGCAGAAGGAGAGGGATAGCGTGCAGTTCCAACAGTGACCCTGACTCAACTAACCCCTGAACTGAACTGACTTGCGCAACCAGAGAGCTGGCGATGCGCCCTTCATTGTATCAGTTTTACTTTAAAGACTTGAAAGCCTTCTGCCTGAGGAATTATCTGTGAGGTATAAACAAAATGTCCCCCAGTGAAACATTCAAAATTCAGGCATGTTGGAAACTTGGATCAGCTAGAACGTCTCTGGGAAAAGAAAATCAAGGACAACACAACCTTGTAAAGGGACGGCTTTGTGACAACATGTCACATTTGACTTTGGATTGAATTCAAAAAATGTAAGACTTACTGAATGAAGCCAATAAAGTGTATTAATGTGTTTATGAATTTATAAAAAACAGTGCAGAAACGCATTGTGTGTTGCAGATACAAAATTGCCTTATTAGTGCAACGAGAGAAATGCCCAGGCAAATCCACACTTCTTGTTTATTGGAGTGCAAATATGCCCACTGGAAATCTATTGGTTGGTGCCTGTTCTAGTGGAGAAGCGATCAGTACCGTAACAACGTCTTGATTGTGTTTTTAATGGGGGCAGGGATGTGGGGTTCAGGTGGTTACAGAATTGCAAATAAACAACACAGCAGAATTATCTAGCCTGCACTAAGAAAACATCCATCATTCTCCCTTACAACTGACTTCATAAAAACAATTCATGATGGGAGATGCGACCAATCGCCAGTGATGTCAGCATTCAATCCACTCCAGTTACCATACCTAAAGGGGTTAACTAGAACTGTTTGTTCAGTGACTATGCTTGATGTCAGTCTACATGGATTCTAATTATGTCCCTGCAGGATTTCCCTCTCCAATTAGTAAGGGTATTCTTTCAATGGGTATTCCATTGCAGCAGCACATGCATGAACTCTGAGACTAACAGTGATCAACAGCTCTCGAGACAGGGAGAGGAGAGATCAGAATCGGAGAACCATAGACAGGAATTTTACAATAATGGATCAGAATCTGAGAACATTAGACTGGAATGTTACAACAATGGATCAGAATCTGCGAACATTAGACTGGAATGTTACAACAATGGACAGGAGTATATCCTGGGGTCTTTACTATCTCTACGCGCCTTGGACAACATTACCTTGGTGGATATTAGGTGTACTGATGATTATTCAGGCAGGTTACTATCCCGTGCTCGCTACTGTTGGTGTACCTGGTAAGTCTCCCCATCTCTATCCAAGTATTAATCTCATAAACCATGGTGAACTTCATTGCTATTTCTGTTATCTATATTTTGCAAATACAGAAACTAATGTTTTCAGTTTCAATTGCACACTCCACTCAACACCAGAATTCCACCACTGCCCCCGCACACCCTCCCCGACCTCCATTCTCACAAACATCTGAGAACAAGAATGTTCACAATAATGATTTCCCATTTTGCCCGGAATTGTTTTATTTCTCGCTATTCTCTCCACCACCAAACATATTCACTACCCGCTCCATAATATCCCCAATCCCCACCTTGGCTTCAGTGCTGTTGCTAAATAAACCATTATCTCTGCCTTGGTAACATTCAGATTTCATGTTTCCAGTTCTCTTCTAAGCACACTTTCAGTTGCAAATATTTCCATTACAACCTTGTTCGGGTCTCTAAAGCAAATTCTTGATACCGAAACTGAGTTAGAATAGTAATGTGCTGGCCATGTAATTCAGAGGCACAGGCTATTACACGAAA
>NC_057717.1:34070715-34073444 GCF_004010195.1 Chiloscyllium plagiosum
AAGACTGACATCAGACCAACAGCAATGTGCTTGGCTGTATAATGTCTGAAAGAATGACCTCACAGTAAAGGGTATTTAGTGAGGTCAACAAATGATGCTCCTGTCAGTGATCCGGACATCCCATGTAATAACATTAAAGGTTAAATAAAACAAATAATGATGCTCGAGGTTGGAAACAAAAAGAAAGTGAAAGTGCCAAAAAAAACTGAGCAGATTTGGAAGCCTCGGGTCGGGAGAGAAACAGAATTGGCATTTTGTGTCCAATGGCCACACATCAGAACGGAACACAGCTGGGAAATAGTGTAATTGATGTTGGTGACAGTGATGTCTGTTGTGAAGGGGAGAAGGACTGTGTTGAACAGATGGAGAAAGAGGGAGAGAGAAAGAAGCAAACAAAGGGATTGTTGATGATCAGCTGGTATGGAAATAAATACAAACGAGATTAATCTTATTTATTTTTCTCCTGTTCCCATATTGCTGAAAATCCTGAC
This sequence comes from Chiloscyllium plagiosum, assembly GCF_004010195.1. Lineage (NCBI taxonomy): Eukaryota > Metazoa > Chordata > Chondrichthyes > Orectolobiformes > Hemiscylliidae > Chiloscyllium > Chiloscyllium plagiosum. The sequence continues at coordinate 34,071,207 of NC_057717.1, forward strand.
CATGTAGGGTATGCATCAAAGTCACTGTTTAAAGTGAGTTATGTCCTTTTGAATGTCTTCATTGAGGGTGATAATCAACTTTTATTCAATAATGGATGCAGAGACAGTATTTAATTCCCATTCTTCATTGTCCTTGACAAGGTTTTGATACTGGTCAAGATGAACCAGTGTCTGTGGGCTGTGAGTAGTCAGTGCTTACTTCTGACTGGTTACATTTCTTTGAGAATTTATAGTGAGTGATATAACTGAGTGGCTGGCTTGGCCATTTCAAACTGCAACTGAGTGTTAACCACATTGCTGTGGGTCTGGTGTCACACGTAGGCCTGACCAGGTGAAGATGGTAGATTCCTTCCCGGAAGGGAATGACGGTGCCAGATACGAAAATTGACAATGTTTTCATTGTTTTATTTGATTCTTAATTCTTGATATTCTATTGAATTCAAATTCCAACATTTGCTGTGGTGGGATTCGAATCCGGGGTCTGGGTCATCATCTGGGTCCCAGAGACAATACAACTCTAGATTAATATTCCAGAGACAATACAACTCGGCCATCACCTCCGCAGCATCTCCAACTGTCTCCACTGGCAATACTGATGTTGCCGTTAGTAAAGCTTTGCTTCATAGTGGGCGGCACGGTGGCACAGTGGTTAGCACTGCTGCCTCACAGCGCCAGAGACCCGGGTTCCATTCCCGTCTCAGGCGATCGACTGTCTGGAGTTTGCACATTCTCCCCGTGTCTGCGTGGGTTTCCTCCGGGTGCTCCGGTTTCCTCCCACAATCCAAAAAATGTGCAGGTCAGGTGAATTGGCCATGCTAAATTGCCTGTAGTGTTAGGTGAAGGGGTAAATGTAGGGGAATGGGTCTGGGTGGGTTACGGGTCGGTGTGGACTTGTTGGGCCGAAGGGCCTGTTTCCACACTGTAAAGTAATCTAATCTAATCTCGTCTATAAGGCAAAGAAATGAATTGACAAAGCATACCATCCTTCTCATTTTGTATTTATGAGAAGGCGAGAAAGTGGTAAGTATTTTTGGTGAGAAGGAGCTGGATGTCCTTGGTCATCAACACTGACATAATTCATACAGAGCAGTAAGGAATCAGCACAGTAAATGTGTGGTATCCTTCATGCAAAGTGATTAAAGTATAAGAGTGAAGACTCCGTCCTGCAGTTGTAGAGTGTTATTGAGACATTACTTTGGTCACTGTGAATAGATGTTCTCTCCATTATAATGAATTATCTCCTTGCTACAGAGAGACAGTCTAAAGGAGTTACATCACACTAATCCCTGCAGTGATGGTACCATGAGGAGAATGTGAAGGAAATTAGTGTTTAAACTGTAATGCTATAAAAGAATAAAAGCTGATTGCATTAAAACTTGAGCGTTATGGACCAACATTCATTATTTCCAAAACAAATACAACATGTTTTCCACGATGCATGCCTTTACATTTGGGCAATATATAGATAGGAAAGGTTTAGAAGTATATGGGCCAGGTGCAGGGAAGCGGGTTGAGCATGGATGAACATTTTGGTCAACATGAACCAGTTTGGGCTTAAGGGCCTGTCTCCATGCTGTAGGATTCTATGAAACTATGATAGTTTATATAGCTCTGTGGATCCCCCATGTTGGTTGCGAGAGAGCTCCCGGTTCTGAATGAACTCTCATCGTCTCAAAGTGCAGTTGATATGTGCCACTGTATTAAACGTGATGTTGTTCACAAATCTGTCAGCAGTCACCCTCTGATACTGTTAACCATTTCCACCAGCTTCTGACCTCCATACAGAGCACTACCCTGTCTTCTCCAGCACAAAGCTAGTCTTTTTTTTTGTAAAAGGCGTTGCTTGGCTCAAGGAGACAGTGTCCTTGTCTTCTTTCAGTGGGGCAATAAAACAGGACCTGACTCCGGTCAGTCTGGTTTGGTACATAGATGAAAACGATTTCCAGAGGCCTTCTGTTTACATGTAAGCAGAAGAGACTTTAGGCCAAATTGGTTATGCCTTTGAAGGGACCGAGATAACGAAAGAGGAGTGGTCAGCTCTTTCAGCTGAACTTGCGGTGCTGAGCAGTTTTCAGTTGTGTGTTGAGTGGGATGTTTAACAGGGAGCTGTGTGGAAACCCTCTCTCTTTTCTGCTCTTCAACTTCAAACTGCAAGCATGTCTTCCATTTCTACTGGGTTTTAAAGGGAATTTGCTTATTGGGACTGCTGTGTGTATTCTGAACAGTATAATTAAGTCT
>NC_057717.1:34073523-34087020 GCF_004010195.1 Chiloscyllium plagiosum
TTGGAAGTTTTACAATAGGTGAATGAGACAAAGTTGTAAGAATTAGCAGCGAAGCTGGAATTGAAACTGACTGCTTGTGTGAGGAAAGGAGAGATAATTACAGCAGGAGATAATCAATTAAACTTGCTGAAGAATCTACAGAGCTAGCAAGAATTCAATTGCAAATGAAGCAGCATGAGTTAGCGGCGAGGAAAAAGGAAAGGACAGCAGAAATGAAACAGTTTGAATTACGTTTAAAAGCAGAAGGTGGGGGGAAGAGACAGCAGCAGAACAAAGAAAAAAGAGAGCAGCAGAAGAGAGACAAAAAGAGAGAGGCAGCAGAACAGAGAAAAAAAGAGAACAGCAGAAGAGAGACAAAAAGAGAGAGCAGCAGAGGAGAAAGAAAGACAGAGCTTTTGGACAGCAAAAAAAACTAACACTTAAATGTAAAGTCAGCGTAAAAGGCTGGAGTTAAAGGCTGAGATACTTAGTCAATAAGAGAGTTAGGATGAGCAAGACACTGGTAGTCAGAAGCCTAGTGAGTAGCTCTTTAAATATGTTCAAGCAGTGCCTAAATCTGAAGAGAAGGATGTGGAAGTCTTTTTCAAATAATTTGACAAGGTGGCTAAACAAATGCAGTGGCCAGAGTCAATGTGGGTTTAATGATCTAAACGAAACTTGAAGGTCGAGCTGGTGAGGTATTTGCATATCGATCAGAGGAGGTATCTGGGGAGTATGAGGAGGTGAAAAAAGGCCATTTTAACTGAGCTTGTACCAAAAGGTTATAGACAACCTTTCAGGAATCTAAGGAGGGTTCCTGGTAAAGCCTAGGTTGAGTTTGAATGGATCAAACAGAGTAATTTCGAGAGATGGATAAGAGCTTTAAAAATCCAGCAAACCTATGATGCCCTTAGAGAGGAAAGCATTTTGGATGATTTCAAAAATTCACTGCCTGAAGTAATGCGAACTCCTGTGGAAGTGCTGAGAGTGATAACATCAAGGTTCGCAGCTAACGTGGCTGATGATTATGAACTGGTCCATAAACTCGGCATGGCTTCCAGACTCGATTTCAGTCCAAGATGAATACAAATTGGAGCAAAGAGCTATCCTCATGTGGAAAGGGAAAAGTAGATCACAGTGAAGATCATTAGGATAATTTACCACAGGGTCAATAAAGAAACCCTTGATGGGGACAGAGCAGTTCAATGGCTCCGGTGTTTTCATTGTAATAAAGTGGACGACACAAAATCACAGTGTTGGTGGGCTAGGAGAAAACCAGATGTAGGAAAACCAGCCAAGCCTGGGGGTTTTGTTGAAAGTCACAAAAAGCATAAGGGAAGTTAGACAACTGCCTCAGAGTGTACAGGATCATGAGAAGTTGATCAAGGAAGATGTGCCAGATCTGCTTAACAAATATACATGCAAGGGTAAAGTTTATTCACATAGGCCAGGAGTATTTGGTAAGGAGGTTCTAATATTAAGGGGCACAGGATCTTCTCAGTCTATAATGCTGAGGAAGGAGGAGATATGCACTCCTGAGAGACTATTGCCAGAAAATGTGAACAGAGGAGACTTCAGGCCAAAGTGGTCGTGCTTTATAAGTGACCTGTATAATGAACGAGGGAGTGGTGAGCTCTTTTAGCTGAACTAGCTGAGCTGAACTGAGCAGTTTTCAGCTGTGTCTGGAACTGGGAAGTTCAAAAGGGAACTATGTCGAAACTGTTTCTATTTTCTGACCTTCAACTTCAACCTGGAAGCATGTGTTCCGTTTATACTGGTTTTTATTGGGAGTTTGTTTATTGGGACAGTTGTGTATATTCGGAATAGCATAATTAAGTCTAGCTGAATAGGTTGAATTCTGATTATGTTTAATTGTGCAATTTTATGAATAAAGTTTTTGTCTGTTTTAAAATCTGGTAGTCAAAATAGTTAAAGTACTCTGGGTAATTTTCATTGTACACTTACCGGCACAAATTTCAATGTTATGCTCTGGGCTGCCTGCTTAAGAATGTTCTGAGTGGTCTAGCCTAGTCCATAATATCTCGAAGATGGAAGATGCTTCCTTGGGACTTGGTACAAACAAATCACTTTCCCTCCTCATGGTCAGCATACCATGTTAACATAACACAACAGCAATGGAGCCAAAAGGAAAAACATGGAGCAGTCTGTCTTTGCAGTCTTTGCCTCATTGGTTTGACGTGTTGCAGGATCAACGACATCCTCGCATTTCAGTGTAACAGTGAGGAGGGACTGAATGGCCTCATCTGCTCACGAGTCAGTGTCTCAAGGGACTAATTGTCTTACTCCTGGCCCGAGGGCAGAGGTTCAAGAACTTGAATGGGCAACCTATGGTTCCTGCCTACCAGCATGTTGTGCTGACTCGACTCTATCTTCCTGAGTTATAGGAGATAAACAGGAGGCGGGAAGAACACAGCAAGCCAGGCAGCATCATGAGGTATGAAAGTCAAAATTTAAGGTATAGCAATTCTTCAGGACTGGGAGTGGGAGGTAGTGGGAGCTGCAGATATAGAGGGAAGGGAGTGGTTAGCTTGGGGAGAGCAGCGGGATGGTGAGGTACGGATACGTGGATAAGTGGTGGATGCAACCTGGTTGGGCGATGGGAGGGATGAATCCACTTGGGAGCTGGAAGGCGGAGTCGTTAGGTGGAATGGAAAGGAGGAGTATGGGCAGAAAATGGAGTAAGGGTATGGGAAGTAAGATTGTTTCAAATTGGAGAATTCAATGATACATCTTCCAGGTGGTAGGCTTGCAAGGCAGATGAGCTGTTGTTCCTCCAATTTGCAGTCTGCCTCACCAAGGCAACAGAGAAGGCCTGGGGTGGTTATGTCGGAAAGGGAGTGGGAAGGGGAATTCAAATGGGCAGTGATTTGGAAGTCAGGTTGGCCCCTGCAGGCCCGGCTGTGATGCTCAGTGAAATGTGCCCTTAGTTTATGCTCGATTTCCCCAATGTAGAAAAGACCACATCGGGGGCATCTGATGCAGTAAACTCGGTTGGAAGAGAGGCAGGTGAACCTCTACCTGACCTGCAAGTACTGATTGAAGGCCTATAAGGAGGTGGAGGAAGTGTCGTGCCAGCATGTGATGCATCTTTTGCGGTTGCAGGAGAAGGTACCTGGGGATTATGGGTTAGATTGGTGGGGAGTGTGGCACGATAACGAAGGGGACAGTCTTGTGGAAGATGTGCCAGGTGGTGGGATCCAAACCTAGTTTACTGCATCTAGTGCACCCGATGTGGTCTTCACTGTATCAGGAAGACCAAATGTAAATGAAGTGAATGATTTGCGGAGTATTGCAGTCAGGCTTCTAAGGGCTGACCTGACCTCCCAATTGCTTCGTACTTCAATTCTCCCCCCCAATCCCTTTCTGACATGGCCATCCTTGGCGTCCTCCATTGCCACAATGAACCAAACCGTAAATTGAAGGAACAAGTCCTCATATGTCACCTCTGCAGCCTACACCCCGGGGACTCAACATTGATTAGATTAGATTACTTATAGTGTGGAAACAGGCGCTTCGGCCCAACATGTCCACACCGACCCGCCGAAGCGTAATCCACCCAAACCCATTCCCCTACATTTCTCCCTTCACCTAACACTACGGGTAATTGAGCATGGCCACTTCACCTATACTGCACATTTTTGGATTGTGGGAGGAAACCGGAGCACACCCACGCAGAAACGGGAAGAATGTGCAAACTCCACACAGAGAGTCGCCTGAGGTGGGAATTGAACCCGAGTCTCTATCGCTGTGAGGCAGCAGTGCTAACCACTGTGCCACCGTGCCGCCCACATTGAATTGAAATGTCCAATTTCAAATAACCTCCCTTCTAATCCTACGTATCGCTTCCCAGGCCTTCCCCTTCTTGCCTTCCTCTGATCAACACTTGATTCAGCTACCAACTGAATTCAGCCCTCCCATCACCAACCGGCTGATACCCTTTATCTGTGTTCACTTATGCCCATCTCGCCACTCTGCCTCCTCCTCCCTCACCCACCCTTTATTCTATAGACCCCCTTACTCCTAAGCACAATCCTGATGAAGGGTTATATCCTAGGCGTTGACTGCTCAACGACTTGACGCTGCCTTGCTTATTCTGTTCTTCCAGCCTCCTGCGTGTATATTTTGATTCCAATTGCTGCTGTATTTTTTAAATTGTCTTCTTGTGGAATAGGCAGGAGAGAGGGAATGCGTTGCACCTGTTTTTATCCAATAGTTTTTGATGGGCTGAATGGCTTTCTTATATTACTGTGAAACCAGCTAGAGTTGCTGAAAGGGTTCCTTCTTTTTAACCGTGGAAATGTTTGGTGCCCAGCAGTGCTTTTGATTAATGTTACCTATACATTAACAGCACAAGCTGGAATGTTGTCCAGATTTGATACTTTAATACCCGAGGAGGTGACTCATTCTTCTGAACATTATATACTCTTCACAGAACATCCCCACCTCTGATCGTATGACAGAGGGAAAGACATTGATGAAGCATCTGAAGATGTTTGTGCCGAAGAAACTACCCTGCGATTGTCCACAGAGATATCCAGGGACTGAGAGAATTGATGTCCACCAGCCACATTGTGTTCTGAATGATCCAATCAGTGGGGAGTTTCCAACTTCTCTGCTATGATATTGCTTGTCCCTGAGATATCACTACTCACTTCCTCAAGTTCCCAAGTATTCATGCATTTCTCCACGGTAAACATAGTGTAGAAATATTCGTTGAGGACTTCACCCATCTCTTATGGTTTGACACTTACTTGTCCAGTTTGATCTTCGAGGGGTCTTATTCTCACTGCAGCTATTGCTTTTTCTTTTAGTATATTTAAAGTACCTTTTTGGATTAACTCTAATCTTCTCAGCCAAGGCTCTTTCTTGCCCCCTTTTCTCCCTACTGATTTCCTTCTTCCATAGACTCCTGTATCTTTTATATATATCCAGGGATTCCCTTGTTCCCAGCTGCTTGTACCTGAACCACGCCCCAAGTTTGAACATGAACCTGTGGACCTGTTTTGTCCCTCTCCATAACTATTTGAAGATTAATAGAACTGTGGTTACTGTCCCAAAATGCTCCCCACTATTAACTCAGTCGTTTGTCCTGCCCTATTCCTAAGAAAAATTTGAGTTTTGCCACATCCCGAGTTTGACACTCTATATGCCACTTGAGGAAACTTTCCTGACGCATTTACAGATTTTATCTCATCATCCCTTAACGCTCAGGCAGTTCCAAGCCATTAGGTATGAATCAGCTCCAAAAATGTCCCCCAAGGACCTCACATTTGCTAGCCCTCTTTCTATTGCCTGTTAAATCCACAATTTCCAAATATATGTCCAGATCTCTTTTGAATCTTCATCCACAACTTTCCCAGCCAGTCAATTCCAATTCGTAACAACTCTATGAATAAGACATTTTTCCTCAGTTCACTCCTAGCTCTTTTGCTGACAACCTTGAAATTAGAATTCCTTGATGCTGTAATGCCAACTAATAGAGTATTCCTTTTCTACTCTGCAACTTTGTTCATACTTTTGAGGACCGCAATAAATTCACATCTTTGTCTGTTCTGCTCCAGGAACAATAAGCCTTGCAAGAACTGTAAGAAACACTACACGGAAAACAAGCAGAAAACTAGTCACCAGGATATATGAGCATCAACTAGCTACAAAAGACATGATCCCAACACTAATTTCTTATGTACTGATGAGGAAGTACGCCACTTTGACTAGTCTGCATATCCATCCTAGGGCAGGCCAAACAGAGATAAGCACAAGAATTCCTAGAACCATGGTATTTCGGAACTCCATCAACAAATACATCAATTTTGACTCCATCTACCACCCTCTGAGAAAAAAAGGCCGAAAATGACATCATCGACACAGGAAATTACAATACCAACCCAAGGAAACCGAAACACATGAATAGAAAGTGGAAGATAACACCAGCATTTCACTGGAGGCTCACTTACTGAGTAAGTCAATGGAACAAACCAGGAACTGCCATTAGCTATTGCTTCAGAATATATCACAGTGTTCATGGCTGCCACCACATAGAATCATTGAATGAAAATGCGAGCCTGCACCACCAAGTGCATATCCAAAGGCTTTTTTGAAAGTTTGTGAGATTACCTGCTCAATCACCCACCTAGGCAATGCATTCCAGACACATGTCACCAGGAACAGAACGGGGGATCAGTGGTTAGCACTCCTGCCTTAGAGCGCTGGGGACCCATGTTTGATTCCAGTCTCGGGTGACTTCCTGTTTGGATTTTGCGCATTCTCCCTGTGTCTGCGTGGTTTCCTCGAGGTAATCCAGTTTCCTCCCACAATACGATGATGTGCAGCAAAGGTGAATTGACCATGCTTAATTGCCCATAGTGTTCAGGGATGTGTAGTTTAGGTGCATTAGTCAGGGGTAAATATAGGAGGAACGTGTTTGTGTGGGTTACTCTTTGGAGGGTCAGTGTGTATTGGTTGGGCAAAAGAGCCTATTTCCGCACAGTAGTGATTTTATATTCTATGTCTGTGCCACCCTCTCAGTTCAAAACAGACTCACAAATCCTCTCTGAATCCTCTGCCTTTCACTTTAAGTATGTATCCCTTTGTTTTTGACCCTTCGATTAAGGGAAACAGCTGCTGTCTGTTTATCCTCTCCATTCCCCTTATGCTCTTGTATACCTGTACCAGGTTCCCTCCTCAACCTTCCCTGCTCCAATGAAAAAAGGAGCAAATTTAGCCCTCGCCCTTCACAGTCTGAGTACTCACTTGTCTTGTTAATTCAGATGTGCATCATCTCACATTTATCAGTGTTAAACTTCATCAGCCATTAATCTGGATAATGAAATCATCTGTTTATATCGTCCTGTAAAACCCTTTCCTCCTCACTGTGAACCACCCAGCTAATCTTTGTGTCATCCCCAACATTAGTTATCATTCCACTGCCGTCCATCTTCCACATTCTCACGATCATCATTTATGAATATCACAAACAAATCTTGATTTCCTTCCTATTCTCAAGATGTTATTCACAGAAGACGAATTAAGAATTCCAGTCTCTTGCTATTCTTATTTTGGGGAATTTACAGTGATGTCGTTAACATCTATTATGAGGGAGCTGCAAATAGCATTTTCGACACAGAGTTGAATTCACGTTTTACACTCTACCCCTCAGAATGTCTTATTCATAAAGCGTGTACCTAATTTAGAATGAACTATGGTTTGGCATCTTGCACTGAAACATTCGCCTTTTGTGTGGCACTGTTCTTTGTAACAATAGTCAGAACTGAAGAATTGTTCATCTGCAGGATGGATGCAAACCCATTGCTTGAATCAGCTAATATGATGAGGATAAATACTCAATTAACTTCTACGTTATGGACAAACTGCAGGAGATCAAACTATATGCTCATGTCTACCTTGAATTGGAAGCAAATACACACTGTTAAAACAAAATCAAAAATGTTGAGACACCATACCAGGGCGAAAAGAAAAACATGTCATCTGCTATTGATGGAGATGCAGAAATACAGAGTGAATGTGCAATCTGAATAAGAATCAAGTGATAGAAAAAGAAATGCATCAAATCATAATTTTCAATGTAACCAGATCCCAATTTTCCTGAACAGTGATGTTTTCCACCCAATCTCACTTTTGCAAAAGCAAGTTTTTCCAAGTCACTAAAACTTCATTCGCCATTCTTCCTCCGCTTCCGACTCTTTTTTTACACTCCTACTTCCCTTGTATTGCTCCTTCTGCTGCTACATACTCTTCCACTGATGATATCTCTTCACGTCTTTCTTCTCCCACTCCCACTGTAAGTTACACCAGTTCCCTAGTTACTCCCATTTCCACTGGCCATCCCTTGCTCTTTTTGCTTTCCAACTAGGGAGATGGGGACTGCTGGTTTTATGCTGCTATTGGTCATCATTCAACATTGAGATTGGGATGATCAATGTCCAATAGGAACAGGCAATAGTGTGTGTCTGTCACTGTCCAAAACAACATGAAAAGGATGGTTCTGTTACCCCTACAGAGTGGAACATTTTCTGTCTCTGTGTCACAGCGCTTAAGCAAACAGCCTCATCACAAATAGGGCAAACCTCTCCTCAGAATCAGAAGTCCATGCATCAGCTTTTCCTAAAACGTTGTGAGGACAGTGACCACATTGTTCAAACAAGCCGTGTTCGATCATTTTGCTCTTTACCATTTTAACTGATGTTCCAATGTCATTTGAAGTGAGATCAGAGTAACTTCCCTTGCATCAAAGTAATATTTGTCTCATGTGGCATCATTACCCCCCAGCAAACTGTGATTAATGGGAATCAGAGGAAATTCTGTGCTGGTAACTTCCTCATTGAAAAATGACACCTTCACTTGAGCTATTGGGAATGACAAATAAACTCTGCCTTTGCATGGATGGATTTGTCTTATTAATAACATAAAATACATCTGTTTTCACAGTTTGGTCTAAAGTCTCAGAAAGGTAAGACCTTGCTGGCTGAGTATCAGCCCAATGAAACCAGAGGATTACAATAAGATAACGATTCCGATTATTTTCAACCACTTACTTTCTGAGGACTGATCGTACGATGTCAGTTCCACTGAGATCAACATTTTCTCTGTCCAACAGCGTTTCATCACATTGGCTCAAAACTGCAACATTCTCCAATTCTACTTCATTCTCCAGCTCATTTGCCATGTTCGCCAGATATACGAGGCCCACAAGATGGAGTAACTTAGAGATGCCTATGAGCCTCTGGAACCTGCCACCCCACTCATGCCCTGTGCTCTGAGTCCATCCCCTCTCCTTTTCACATTTCTCACATTTGGGGACCTAGATGATGCACATCTGAATCTCTTCTTCTCACATTTCATCTGAGTCCATCCCTTCTCCCAAGCCCACCTCCTGTCGTGTATTCACCATCCCTCCTAAACTTCCACGATCTAATGTTGAATGTTCTGTACTCAGCAAAGTTCTCAGCTTTATCCCGCTGTGCGCCCACTTTAATGAATTTCAGGAACGATATAATGTTGAAATCCTCTTTCACCATTTTCTCTTCAGTGTCCATTTCTTTGTACAAGAGTCCACTCCCCATCCCACTGACCCTTCACTCAGTTCCATCATTGTCCCTCCACCTGGGCACATTCCTCTGGCGTTTACTTGAACTCAATCTGTTCATTGATAACTTTCCATGTGACACTCGTGCACTTAATTTCTCTGCATCCCCCTCACACTATCCAACCTATCACCCTCTGAACAGGCTGTACGCTGTATGCTTCGATCCAAACCTGACTGTGTTATTCAGCCTGTGTCGATAAGGGTGGTGGACTCACTTCTCCATTTCAGAGGCTGAGTTCCAGCTCTTAGACACCTCCACATATCACCTGCTGGTCCATAACCTTTCCGTGGCACATAAGGCCATTTTATTAAATAAATCTGACTACATTTCATATGGAGATTCCCACCCACTTGCCCCCACCTAACAGTCCCGACGCTGATGGCCCTCTGATAGCAGAGCTCGCTTTTATATTCTCCTGAAAATCCACAAACAGAACTACCTGGGCAACCCATTGCTTCAGCCTGCTCCTGCCACACAGAGGGGTGCGCATGGATACACACGTGGGCTCAAGTTATATCTGTTCCTTCATGGGGTACGCAGACCATTCCTTGTTCCACTTCTTTCCACCCCCAATCCATAACATTTTCTCCGATACGTAGATGATATCAAAGCTGCTGCTCCTCTCTCTTGTCCAGAAATGGACGAGTATATCGTTTCCAATTTGCACCCCTCTCTCACTTTCACCTGGTCTATCTCTGACTCCTCCTTTCCTTTCCACGACATCTGTGCTTCTATTTCAGGGGATAGACCGGTCACTGATATCGAGTATTAACACACCGACTCCCACAGCTACCTGGAGTATACATCCTCACACCCTGTTTCTTACAAAGGCTCCATTCCATTCTCCCAGTTCCTCCGTCTTCACCGCATTGTTTCTGATGATGTCAACTTCAGAAATGTGGCCTCTGAAATGTCCACCTTCTTCCTCAACCGACAATTCCCCAGCACTGTTGTCGACAGGGCCCCCAACTAGTTCTGACCCACCTGCTGCACTTCTACCCTCACCCTCTCTCCTCCCTCCTGCAACAGAGTTAAGAGTTCTCCTTGCCCTTACCTACCACCCCACCACCATTCACATGCAGAAGATCATTAGTCTGCAATTCCCCCACCTCCAGCGAGGTGCCACCACCAGACACATATTTGCCTCCTCTCCTTTTTCTGCCTTCTGAAGTGACCATTTCCTCCAGGACACCCTGGTCCACTCGTTGTTCACTGCCCACACCTCCCCCCACACCGCCCCCCTGCCACCCCACCACAGGTCCACTTCACTTTCCCCTGTCGGAGTTGTAACACTTTCCCATTTACCTACTCCCTCCTCACTATTCAAGGGCCCAAACGTACCTTCCAGGTGAAGCAGCATCCTACCAACATTTCCCACAATCCGGTCTACTACATTCGTTGCTCACATTGTGGTCTGCTCTACATTGGGGAAATTAGAAGTGGACTGGGTGACTACTTCACAGAATATCCAAGCTGTACCTATGCAAAAGACCCTGAGTTTCCAGTTGCCTGCCAGTTTAATACCCCATCCTGTTCCCTGGCCAATATCTCTGTGTTAGGCTTGCTGCAGTGTTCCAGGACATTTCAACGCAAGCTGGAAGAATAACACCTCATTTTCCGCGGGTGGACCCTGCAGCCCTTCAGACTCAAAATAATGTTCAATAATTTTAAGGACTGAACTCCTCAATGCCCATACCCATACACCTGGCCTAGTTCTCACGTGGCCTTCCATTACTCACCCCCTATTGTTAGCTACTAACAGGCTCCATTAACAGGTATTCAGCCTCTGATGTATATTAATCAACACTTTCAGGGCTACCATCCGTTCTGAGGAAAGGCCTCTGAACGAGAAACGTTAATCCTGATTTCTCTGTACAGATGCTGCAGACCTTTTGCAGCAACTTCGGTTTTTGTTTCCACAATGTCTCACGATGTTTTTGTCTCACAATGCAATACGTCATGGATATTTAGAGCTCTGTCAAACATAGGAACTTAGTAATTTCTCATTTAATGTCCATAAAAAATACTCGAGAGTCAACTGAGACAGCAGCTTTGCTTATATCGTTCACATCAGTCAATTTGTCACAGTTCAGAAAGAAAAAGTAATCGATAGAGGGAAACTCAGCAGATCTGGCACCCTCTGAGCAGAGATTCGCAGAATTACCTTTGATTTCAATATGACTTTTTCAGAACAGTGTCACATCATAGTCGATATGTTAACTTTGTTTCTCTCTGCAGATACTTCCTCATCTGTTTTTATTTGTGTTTCATGTTTCTATATCACTCTATTTCATGTTTCTTGACAGGGTTACATGTTGAATTTGGTTATATACGGACAATGTAGTCCTTTCCTGTTCCTATTATAGTTGGTGCGTCTGTGACACCTGTGTTACGGCCGAAATCTGTTTCTTCTTTAAGATTCAAAGGAAAAAAAAAGAATATTTTTTCTGATTATCCTGTAAATCGCAGGAACTCCACTTTGTTTGAAAAGACATTTTAGAAGCAGCTGAAATTTCATGAGATAATAGGAATAGATTAATGATGGTGGAACACTCTGTGACCTTCGTTGAACTATCTTGTCTACCCCCTCTCCAAAGACTTTGATTACATATCACAGAATTATTTACAGTAAAAGTGGGGGAAACTCAGCTCATTGTCTCTTCCAGTTTGGAATGACTATATCTCTACTGTTAGTCTCCTATATTGTCCCCATTACACTTCACATTTTGTTATTAGTGTCTGCTTTTAATTTTAAGTATCCTGCCAGATATGAACAATATGATAAATCTCAAACAAAAAGATAAACAGAACTTAGAGGGCAAGCTCAGCAGGTCTGGCAGTATCTGTGAAGAGAAATCAAAGTTAATGTTTCAGGTCCGGTGATCTTACTCAATCTGTATTCCCAATGATTAAATGGTGTGTATATACAATATAGTTCACTTTACCATATTTAATATTATCCTTTTAGTTCACATTATCATTCAGCATTGCACCTCCCAAATGTTGGCTATTTCCTTGTTATGCATTAGATTTAATTATGTCTGTCAGAAAGAGGAATGATGACTGGGGACCATCATTGCACTCCCCGTGCAGTCTCCACAGCCACTGCTCCCATTCCGCCTACCTCCCAGCCAATATCAAGTTCATTCGAACCTGACTCATTAATTCATAAGTCTTAATGAATAGAGAGATCAGCACAGTAACAACATCCTGATTGTGGGGGGTGTGGAAGGATTTTTGGCGAGATGGTTAAAGCATAGTAAACGGACAATAGAGCAGAATCATGTAGCCTACGAAAATAAAATATTTTTATTCTCCCTCACAACTGACTTCACTAGAGCAAGTAATGATGGGAGATGTGACCAATAGGAAGCAATGTCAACATGTCGTCCAGTCCAGATATATTGTGAACTGAATATGCTGTATTGAAAGCTGGGACTGTTTGCTCTGGCTGTGATTGATGTCAGTCTCCGTGCAATGCAACTGTGTCACTGGAGGGTTTCCCTCTCCTATTAGTAAGAGGCTTCATTCAGTGCGCTATCCCACTGTAGTAACAGATACATCAGCTCCAACAGTAACAGAGATAAATAGCTGCATAGATCTGAATCTGAGAATAGCGGACTGGAACATTACAACAATGGAGAGGAGGTTTTCCTTCAGTCTTTTCAAGATTTCCCCCTCTTGGGGATTTCTACCATATCGGATATCAGCAGTGCTGATGATTATTCTGAGCGGGGTGGACGGTGTGCTACTAACCTATTCTCGCTATTGTAGGTATTCTCTACGTCTGTCCATTCATTAATCCCATAAAAAAAGTTATCTATATTTGTCAGAGGAATAAACAATTGCCTTCAGTTTCAATTGCAGTCTCCATTCATTACCCATGAATGGCAGACCACTCCTTCACAAACATTTGAGAACAAACCTGTGCACAACCCCGAGATCCCTTTTTGCCCTGAACTGATTAATGTCTCGTGTGCTCTCTGACACCAAACCTGTCCACTCCCAGCTCCTAATATCCACAATCGTCATCTCTGTGTCAGTGCTGTTGCTGAACAAACCATTGGCTGCACGTTGGTAAAATTCAGCCTTAATGTTTCAAGCTCTCTTCTGACCACTTTTCCAATTACAAATATTTCAATCACAAAATTGCTCTCGTCTCGGACGTTACTTCATGATTACGACAATGTATGAATGTAGGAATGTCGCTGGATGTAATTCAGAAACAAAGCTTATTAAACGAAAGATATTGTTTCAAATAATGTGCTTCAAGTCCACTCCAGCTGATGACAGAACTTAAATAAAAATGATAAGAATTGGAATAAAAGTGAATTTCACGAAAAACAAACATAAAAGCAACATTTTGTCTGAAACCTTCATCTTTCACTGATCG
>NC_057717.1:34087539-34104938 GCF_004010195.1 Chiloscyllium plagiosum
GTCGACATTAGCAAGATTAATATTATTTGAAAAGTGAGAGACGTCAATTTGTCAGTCTAATAATGGTAGGGAAGGAAGTATTCCTGAGAATGGTGGTCCATGTTTTCAAGCCTCTGTATCTCCTCCCTGTTGGAAGAGGTTGTAGGAGATCATTACCGGTTTGATCTTTGATGTTGCCAGCCTGTGACAAGTACAAATAGACGAAAGGTTATCTTCCGTGATGGTCTGGACTGTGCAGACGACCGTCTATAGTTTGTTATGGACCTAGGCAGAGCAGTTACCATGTCAGGTTATTATGCACCCGAATAGAATGCTTTGAGTTGCCAGTATACAGAGCACTGGGAGACGGGCGGTTTTAAAATAGTTAGATGTAACATTTGCCTGTTAAATAGATATCCATGTTCTGGTTGCTGTTTTGACAACAACTGACATTTAACTGATAATTTTAAATTATGTCCTCTATACCAAAACCTTGTGGAGTGTATTATATTGCCAACATCGAACCAATGAGCGATCACCTGCTTTAAACTAATAGTGAAGCCATCACCATCACAACGAAGGAGAAAGCGACAGAAACAAAGGGAAGGAGAGAGAGAACACAGCGAGTGAAACAGATGGACAGTCAGTCAAAGAGAGAAAGAAACAGAACAAGGAAACAAACCGTCACATGTGCAGGGAGAAGGGAAGATAATAGGTTCAGGGAAAGAAACAGAAGACAGGGAAAAGGAAAACACAGGGAAACAGACAGTGTGAGAGGAAAAGTGAGAGGCAAAGTTCACAGGGAGCTGGGGATAGGGTCAAGGGGAGGTTGGGAGAATGGGAGGAGCTGGGGGTGAGGACCGGAGAGATCTGGGCGTGAGCACTGGAGGGTGCTGGGGGTACGGAGGTGAGGATTTATTTTGTCCTGTGCCAATATGTCCAGGAAGATCATAGTAAGAATGGATGTACTGAACGATGGCTGTAAAACATGTCAGGGAGGGTTATAGGTTACGCTACACAGGGCGTGCGCTAAGCGAGATCAATATGAACAAAATCAGCATTATCTGAGATTAGAGAGTTCATTCATCAGTCTAATTACAGCTAGGAAGGAGCTGTTCCAGAACTTACTGCTCTGTGTGTTCAAGTGTCTGTATCTTTTAGCCTGATGGAAGAGGTTGTGAGATCTTTACAGGCATATGATGGGTCTTTGGTAAGGTTAGAACAAAGAACATTCCGGTACAGGAACAGGCCATTCGGCGGTCCAAGCCTGCGCCGATCCAAATCCTGTATCTCAACCTGTCTCCTATCTTCTAAAGGTCTGTATCCCTATGCTCCCTGCCCATTCATGTATATTTCCCGAAACATCTTAAATGGAGCACCACTGGTCACAGTTCTCCATTTTGAGAAACTTCCTTCCTTTACTACGCTCTGTCCCCTGTTGCCAAGCCAGTTCTTTATCCATGTCGCTCGCACACCCTGGGCACCATGTGACTTCACTTTCCCCATAACCCGACCACGGGAAATCTTATCAAACGTCTTCCTGAAGTCCATGTACATGACATCTCATCAATCCCTACCTCATCAATCAACTTTGTCACTTCCTCAAATAATTCTATTAAGTTGGTAAGACATGACCTTCCCTATCATTGATAATACCATTTTCATCCAAATGAGAATAGATCCTATTCCTCAGTATCTTGTCTCGCAGCTTCTCTACCCCAGATGTCAGGCTCATCGGTCTATAATTAACTGGATTATTCATGCTACCCTTCTTAAACATGGGGATTAGAAACTTTCCAGTCCTCCGGCACCTCAGATGTGTTCAAGGATGTTACAATGATATCTGTTAAGGCCCTAGCTATTTCCTCTCTCCCTTCCCTCAGTAATCTTGGATAGATGTTGGTAGCCTTTCTGCGGCAACGAGCCGTGTAAATAGAGTCAATGGTTTGGAGATTGGAGTCCGTCATAGTCTGGGCTGTGAACACAATCTTCTGTAGTTTCTGATGGTCCTGGGCAGAGCGTGGCCGTACCAGGCCATTACCCGGACAGTACGTTCACAATAGTGCATCTGTAGAAGTAGTGCATGCTAAATATCCTGATCCAAGTGAAGAAGGAGAGACGTTTTTGAAGCATCTTGACTGTCACAACTATGTGAGAAGTCCAGGATAGGTGGCCAGTTATCATCAGTCCGAGGGACTTGACGCTCTGCACTCTCTCAGCCGTTGATGTAGATAGGGGCTTGTTTCCCTCCTTTCGTTCTAAAGTCAATGATCAGTTCTTTACTTTTGTCGAGTTTGAGAGGGAGGATATTATCATTCCACCATGCCACCAAACCTACTATCTCCATTCTGTGTTCAGACTCATTGTTGTTTGATATCCCTCCTGCTTTGGTGATGTCATCAGCAAACTTACAGTTGGCATTGTTTGGAATTTGGCAACACAGCCACGTGTGTACGGGGAGTACAGTAGGGGGCTGAGGACACAGCCGTGTGTGTACAGGGAGTACTGTAGGGTGCTGAAGACACAGAAGTGGGTGTACCGGGAGTACAGTAGGTCGCTGATGGACGCAGTCGTATGTGTACAGGGAGTACAGTCGGGGGCTGATGGTACAGCTGTGTGTGTACAGGGAGTACAGTTGGTGGCTGAGGGCACATCTTTTGGTGCACATGAAGTACAGTCGGGGGTGAGTACACAGCCGTGCGTGTACAGAGAAAACGGTAGGGGGCTGAGGACACAGCCGTGTTTGGACAGAGAGAACAGTAGGGGGCTGAGGGCACAGCCGTCAGTGTACAGGGAGTACAGTAGGGGGCTGAGGGCGCAGCCGTGTGTGTACAGGGAGTACAGTTGGGGGCTGAGGGCACATCTCTTGGTGCCCATGAAGTACAGTCGGGGGTGAGGACACAGCCGTGCGTGTACAGGGAAAACGGTCGGGGGCTGAGGACACAGCCCTGCGTGTACAGGGAGTACAGTCGGGGGCTGAGGGCACAGCCGTGTGTGTACAGGGAGTACAGTAGGGGGCTGAGGGCGCAGCCGTATGTGTACAGGGAGTACAATAGGGGGCTGAGGGATACTGCCGTGGGTGTACAGGGAATACAGTAGGGGGCTGAGGGACAGAGCCGTGTGTGTACAGGGAGTACAGTAGGGGGCTGAGGGACACAGCCGGGGTGTACAGGGAGTATAGTAGAGGGCTGAGGACACATCCTCCAGGAGCTCCAGTGTTGAGTGTTTTTGTAGCGGAGGTGCAGATACCTATCTTCACTAATTGTGGTCAGTGGGTCAGAAACAGGGGGATCCAGTTGCAGAGGGTGGAGCCACGACGAAGGTCACGGAATTTTGAGATCTGGAGGGGATAATGATGTTTAAGGTGGAGCTGTCGTCAATGAGCAGGAGTCTGGTGTAGGTGTCTTTGTTGTCCAGATGTCCTAGGGATAAGTGCAGGGCTCGGGATATGGCATCTGTTATGGACCCGTTACATCAGTCGGCATAGTATCGGAGATCAAGTCAGGCTGGAGGATTGGAGGTG
Organism: Chiloscyllium plagiosum; assembly: GCF_004010195.1. Lineage (NCBI taxonomy): Eukaryota > Metazoa > Chordata > Chondrichthyes > Orectolobiformes > Hemiscylliidae > Chiloscyllium > Chiloscyllium plagiosum. Next base: position 34,091,042 of record NC_057717.1, read on the forward strand.
ATGTGGGCCATAACCAGCCTTTCAAATCACTCCATTTTTATTGAGGTTAGAGCCACTGGGCGGTAATCATTAAGTCATTAAAGCATGAGCTTTCTCACTTACAAGGTGGATGTTATGGTTTGGAGATGCTGGTGTTGGACTGGGGTGTACAAAGTTAAAAGTCACACAACACCGGGTTATTGTCCAACAGGTTTAATTGAAAGCACAATGATGAAGGTTGATGTTGGTCTTCTTGAAGCACGTTGGGACTTCAGCTTTTGGGAGGGAGAGTCTGAAATTGTATGTGAATACCTCTGCGAGTTGGTCCTCATAGGATCTGAGAGCTTAGCTGGGAACACTATCCAGGCCCGTCGCTTTCCTTGATTTGACCTGCGGGAAGACTGATCATGCCTGCAGCGGTGACAGCGGGCACAAGTACATCCGAGGCTGTCGGGGCAGGTTTCAGCCTGGCAGTCATCATAGACATCCCCTCGCCGACCTCCCTCCATCGTCATCAATACACTGAGACATGGTTGGTGTGAGCACCACACAGCTAGTGTTGAGACGGAGTGACATCAATAAACTAGGATTCTGCGCCATAATGAAGTAAACTCACAACAAAAGGGGGTAGCGTGTGCTTCTACTGAGAGTCAGTGGTGCAGGGAGTGAAGACTCTCCAGGTGTAATTCAAGTCAAACCACTGCTTCAACCTGAATTGAGTCAAGCACCTTGACCTTTGTGCCTTGTAGATTGTGGACGGTTCTCAGGGAGCCAGGAACTATATTATATATGAACAAACTGAGCAAAGGACTTGAGGGCAGCTTTTCTAAGTTTGCAGATGATATTGAGGAAGTGGGGAAGCTGCAGAAAGGCTTGAATAGTTTTGCACTGTGGGAAAACACGTGGCTGATGGAACACAATATGGGAACGTGTGAGAATATGCACTTTGGTGGGCGGAATAGAGGAGATACTATGTTCTAATAGGATCCATTAAATCTGAAGCCCAAAAGGATTTTGAAGCATTCGTCGTCTCTTATGGTTAACGCGCATGTTCACTTGGCAGTTAGGAAAGCAAAAGCAATGTTCGCATTCATTTCAAGAGAGCAAGAATGCAAGACGGGAGACATACTGCTGAGAATGTAATGGGCTATGGACAGACGGCATTTGGACAATTGTGAGCTGTTTTGGCACTATCTCTGGAGAAAGATCTGCTGGTGTTGGAGGTGATCCATCCCAAAGATGATGGCTTTCCATATGAACAGCAGTGTGTGTACTCGATGGAATTTTGAAGAATTGTGGGGGATTGGGGTGTCTGATTGAAACTAATGGATTACTGCAAAGATTGATACAGTCAATGTGTAGAAGATATTTCCACTTTTCATAGAAACAATGACAAAATTGTACAGTATCAGAGTGAAGGAATGGGCTGAATGGCCTACATCTGTTGCTATATCTCATGCCGTTTAGGACATAGGGTCTATTATTCAGTATAGACTTGTAAGTCTCTGACCTGCTCTTGTAATCCTTGTATTTGTATGTTGATTTGACTTCACGTTCTCGTCAATGGTAACCCCTGTGATATGGAAGATGGGAAGATTCAGTGTCAGCGAGTATTCCATTAATATTTTGAATATGAGCTGCTATCAGTGAGTCTCATCTGGCGGGGGTGCATTCTCTCTACGATGATTGCCATTTTCTGTCTGGTATTTTCGAAGGATTGATCCTGTTACGCCAGTACAAAACAGGTGCAATTTATGACAGCACTCAGCAACAATATGTCATCGAATACTGAACACACATCTAACAACAGAATAATCTAAAATTTCAATATTAGAAACTGTCCTTTCCTGTTCGTGTTCAAATCAGATAACCTGTCCCATCGAGATGCTCAACTTGGAACTATTTAAAAAAAAAATCTTTTTTGGATGTGGGCATCGCTGGATATGCCCAGCATTTCTTGCCCGTCCGCAGTTGCCCTTGAGAAGGTGGCGCTGACCTGCCTTCTCGAACTGCTGCCATCTACCTGCTGTGCGGTGACCCACTAGTGATCAAAGTGGGAATTCCAGGGTTTTCACGCAGCAACAGTGAAGGAACGGCAATACATTTCCAAATCAGGATGTTGACTCATTTGGAGGGGAATTTGAAGTTGGTGGTGTTCTGAAAAGTCTACTGCCCTTGTCATTCCAGATGGAAGTGTTCGTGAGATTGGAAGGAACTGTTTAGGATCTTTGGGGAATTTCTCCATTGTGTCTTGTAGATAGTGCACACTGCTGCTCCTGAGTGACCATGGTGAAGGGAGTGAATGCTTGTGGATGTGGTACAAATCAAATGGGCTGTTTTGTCCTGGATTGTGTCAAGCTTCTATTGTGTTGTTGGGGCTGCACCCATTCAGGTAAGTGAGGATATTCCATCTCATTCCTGACTTGTGCCTTGTAGGTGATGGACAGGCTTTGGGTAGTCAGGAGGTGAGTTTCTAGTGCATTATTCCTAACCTCTAATCTGCTGTTATAGTCATGTGGCGAGTCCAGTTGAGTTTCAAGTTAATGATACCACCCCCGCCCCCCACAGGATATTGATACTGGGGGAATTTAGTGATGATAATGCTGCTGAACACAAAGTGGTTATATTGTTTCTGATTGGGGACAGTCATTGTCTGAATGTATGTGGCGCAAATGTTACTTTCCACTTGCCAGCCCAAGCCTGGATATTGCCCAGATATTGTTGCTTTGGGCATGGACTGCTTCCGTATCTGAGCATTTGCGAATGGTGCTGAACATTGCGCAGTCATTATCGAATATCCCCACTTCTGACCTTATGATGGAAGGAAGGTTATTGTTGAAGCAGCTGAAGATATTTGGACCTAGGACATTATCCTAAGGGACTACTGCAGAGATGTGATGGAGTTGAGATGACTTACCTCCAAAAACAATGACCATCTTCCTAACTGTCAGGTATGACTCCAATAATGGAGTGTTGGCCCGCGATACCATTTTTGTTCGGGCTCCTTGATGTCACATTTGGCAGAATACAGCCTTGAATTCAGTTCCTTTTTCTATGTGTGAACCAAGGCTGTGACGAGTTCAGGAGCTGAGTGACCCTGGCAAAACCAAACTGGGCGTCACTGAGCAAGTTAGTTTTGAGCTGGTGCGGCTTGATAGCACTGTTGTGGTTCTGTTCGCCGAGCTGGAAGTTTTTGTTGCAAACGTTTCGTCCCCTGTCTAGGCGACATCATCAGTGCTTGGGAGCCTCCTGCGAAGCGCTTCTTTGATGTTTCCTCCGGTGTTTATAGTGGTCTGTCCCTGCCGCTTCTGGTTGTCAGTTTCAGCTGTCCGCTGTAGTGGTTGGTATATTGGGTCCAGGTCGATGTGTTTGTTGATGGAGTTTGTGGATGAATGCCATGCCAGGGAATTCCTAGAGGCATGGCATTCATCCACAAACTCCATCAACAAACACATCGACCTGGACCCAATATACCAACCACTACAGTGGACAGCTGAAACTGACAACCGGAAGCGGCAGGGACAGACCACTATAAACACCGGAGGAAACATCAAAGAAGCGATTCACAGGAGGCTCCCAAGCACTGATGATGTCGCCTAGCCAGGGGACGAAACGTTTGCAGCAAAAACTTCCAGCTCGGCGAACAGAAACCACAACAACGAGCACCCGAGCTACAAATCTTCGCACAAAATTTGATAGCACTGTTGATGACATCTTCCATCATTTTACTGATGGTGCAGAATAGACTGATAAGGCGATATTTGGACCGGTCGAATTTGCCCTGCGTTTTATGTACAGAACACACTTGAGCAGTTTTTCCCCATTGTCGGTTTGTAAACATACTGGAACAGCTTGGCTAGGGCAGCGGGATGTTCTGGAGTGCAAGTCTTCAGGATTATTGTCGGCATGTTATCAGGGCCCATAGCCGTTGCAGTATCTAGTGCCTTCAACCGTTTCTTGATATCAGTTAATCGAATTTGCTGATGACTGCTATCTGTAATGATGGGGACCACCGGAGGAGGCCGCAATGGATCATCCACTCAAAGCTTCTGAACGAAGATAGCAACGAAAGCTTCAGCCTTATATTTTGCCCTAATGTGCTGGGCTCTTCCATCATTGAGGTTGGGGATATTTGTGGAGACTCCTGTGCCGGTGAATTGTTTAATAGTCCGCCAGCATTCACGATCGGATTGGCAGGACTGCAGAGCTTCATTCTGATGCATTGGTTCTGTGATGGCGAAGCTCTGTCTGTCTCTTGCTGTATATGCTATCTGGGACGCAAGTATTTCTGTTTGGAAGCTTCAGCAGATGAACATTTTATCTTTATGTATTCCTGGTTCTGCTCCTGGCATGCCCTCCTGCATTCTCCATTGAACAAAGGTTAATCCTCTGGATTGATGGTATTGGTTGAGTGGGGGACATGCTGAGCAGTGACGTTACAGATTGTGCTGGAGTATAGTTCTGCTGCTATTGATGGTCCACAGTGTCTTATGGACGGTCAGTCTTGAGTTGCTAGATCTGCTAAAAGTCTGTGCCATTTAGCATGGTGACAGTGCCACACAACACAATACAGTTTATGGAGACAGTAGACTTCCTCTCCACAAGGACAGTGTGGTGCTCACTTTTAGCGATACTGTCATGGATAGATACATCTGCAGTTGGTAGATTGGTACGGATGAGGTCAGGTATGCTTTTTTACCCTCTCGATCATTCCGTCACCACCTTTTGCAGACCCAATCTAGCAGCTATGTCCTTAGGAGCCGACCAGCATGATCAGTAGTGTTGCTGCCAAACCACTCTTGAGAGTCGACTTTGAAATCCCCCAGCCAGAATACACTTTGTGCCCTTGCCACAGTCAATGCTTTCTTCAAGTGTTGTTCAACATGGAGGAGGACTGATTCAGCTGAGGAACGACGTTACGTGGTAATCAGTAAGACACTCCGTTGTCCATGTTTAATTTCTCTTATTTCTGTAAGGTATGATTCAGTGAGTATGGACTATGTTATTCTGTTGCTTAACTAGTCTGTAAGGCAGTTTTTCCAATGTTGGCACAGGACCTCAGAAGTTAGTAAGGAAGACTTTGCAGGTTGTACAGTGACGTTTCTAATGTTGACTTTTCCGGTGCCCATTTCGATGCCAGGTGATCCATCTGGTTTCATTTGTTTGAAACTTTGTAGCGATTGATACAACTGAATGACTCATTTGACCATTTCAGGGGGCTATTGAGAATCATTGACATTGCTTTGGGTCTGGAGTTGCATGGCAGCCAGACCAGGTGAACATGGAAGATTCCTTCATTGCAGGATATTGGTGAACCAGATGGATTTTTCTGACAATCGACAATGATTTCATTCTCATCAGTAGATTCTTAATTCCAGGGATATTTTTTACATTATTGAATTGAATTTCCATTCTGCCGTGGCGGGATTCAACCTGGAACCACAGAACAGGAGCTGATTTTTCCGGATTGATAATCTATTGGTAAGACCATGAGACCTACTTGGAACCACATGTTGTACTCAGCTGCCATTTCTTGTGTTACCCTGTTTTTCATTCATTGCTTATGTTATTCTGGAATCTCATCCTTTATTAAATCCTGATTGAAATACACACTCATGAAGGTCTTCTCGACTGCTCGAATTTCATTCAGTCTGTTTTGTTTGAACAGACATTTCAAGGCAGCTGTACTCCAGAGAAGAGCAGGAAAAGATAATGGATGATCGTGCACTGTACCTGTCACCGGACCAGCATGTCTGTCCAGGAAGTATTTATTGTGGGTCAGAGAACCTCAATTTTTATGGCAGGGATGGAGGCCATTCAGTCCATCATGGAGTCACAAGCTCTCCAACTGCACAATTGGAGATAGAGAGAATGTGTGAAGAGAGATCGTGTGAGAGAGAAATAAACAGAGAGAAAGCAAGTGAAGGGAGATAAACTGAGAAAGGATTGAAAGGGTAGCGACCGACTGAGTGCGAGGAGAAGAGTTGTTAGATGAGGGTGAAGTCAGATAGATTAGAAGACTGCATTATGGCAGGTAAATATGGACAGACAGAAGTTAGAAGCTTTATTTATAAATTCCTCTGGACGGCAAGTCCTTTGTCTGTGCGCCATACACTGTGAGCACTGAGCTGATACTGGCTGTCATCCCAAATTATTTATTTCTAACAATATCACAGAGCTGGGTTACTGACAGCTAAACAGAACCCATTTGGCCAATAGATTGATTCCATGCAGAAAGCATAGTTTTTAAATAGACTGTGCCAAGAGCAACAGGAAATGATAACCAGAACCCCGCCTCCACGACACCCCCCACCCACCCCCTCCTGCCCACACCGATACTGTATAAGAGACTCGGCCAGAGAATCTCAGTGAGGGGATTCACTGACAGAGGTGAAATCACGATCTTTGCTGTGGGTTAAATAATGATTGAAAAAGTTTGCGTACCACTTACCTAGTTATGTAATTCACATTTCAATATATATAGCTCAATATCAGGAGTGTATTTTAATAACCTTATATCTTTGTACTTTGCATATATTGGTGGGTGCAGAAAATCATTTTGTTTCTGCATTTTATATTGCATAAACGCATTTAATTAATATTGTCTCTGCTAATTCCTCATTGTAGATTTATTCTTGAATCTGTTCTTCATATGAGTTATAAAGAGTAACATTCCAATTCTGATAAATGGGGAAAATCACTGTCCCTCCACTCAGTCGAATCAGCCATGTCCCCCAGTCTTCTCCGTCTTCTATCTTTTCCCCAATACCATAATGTAATTGAAGTCCATTAAATGACACTTCATGACAGTTCCTTATCATCGATAACATCAGCAGCATGACCCACACCTGCCCTCTCTGATCCTGGAATAACAATCTGAACTGTGTTTGCCATGTGCAATTCTCCGTTAACGTATCCATGCCGTTTGTTTGTTGTAACCCACATTTTTACTGGCACATTTTGCTATCACATCATGGATGATAGTTGTTTTCTCAATGTTTTACTGATTTTGGAATGACTGATCAGTAGTTACGGGATTTATTTCTGTATTTATGAACAGAGAAGCATGTTTAGGTTCCGTTAAACTTCTGGCATTACTTTCATATCCAAGGCTGACTGAATGATTACACACAATCAATCTGCCATCTTCAACATTCCTTCCTTCAGTCACACTCGCATATCACACCTAGAATGCATAAATGTTCAACTTTATTTTGAATTTTAATAAAGTAGCATTGAATTCAAAGGGGTTAACTGGAGCTATTTGATCAGCGATTGTAATTATGTCAGTCTCCATGGATCGTTTGCGTCCCGAGACAGTTGCTCTCTTCTATCAATAAGGGAATGCTTTCAGTGTTTCATCCCATAGTGTGAGCGGGAGCATGTCCAACATCAATAAGAGGGACTAGCAGCTTCAGAGAAGGGCAGGAGAGATGGAAATCTGGGAACATTAGACTGGAATGTTCCAACAATGGATTAGAATCTGGGAACATTAGACTGGAATGTTCCAACAATGGATAGGAGTTTATCCTATGGTCTTTACTGGCTTTCCTAACCTTGGATATCATTAGTATCGCGGATTCAAGATGTACTGATGGTTATTCAAGCTGGTTACTATCCTATCCTTGCTATAGTTGGTGTTCCTGGCAAGTCACTCTGTCTGTTTAGTAAAATGGTCTGAACTGAATCGATGCTCATGATATGCAGATTTTGGAAAGGTGCAAGCCAACGTTTTCAGCTCCAATCAAAGATTCCATTCCTTAAGAATTATAACTAGCAAACTATTATTTACAAATTACCCACCAATACGCGAGGGTAAAACACACTGTTCTCAACCTCTTTGATTCATTTTCTCCTGCAAAGTGTACATCTCCATATCCTCCCCACATACCAGTCCTGTCCAGTACCACCATTAAGACGTCCCAGTCTCCTCCTCAGCCTCAGTTCAATTCCTGAATAAACCATCGTTTGTGCCTTTGTTAATTCCAGATATATCTGTTTCAAGTCCCTTCTAACCACGTGTCCATCGCAAAATAATTGCACTTGAGATGTTTAACTTGCTCTCTGCACAAAATCTGAAAGATGGGCAGACAGTGTATGGTGGGTCACGTCATTGGCTCGTATTCTAGAGCCACAGATTGTTGATATCGGCTTGCCGTATGCCCATTAGAGAAGGCAGTGGGTCATCATCCTCTGGTCAAGTCTCTGTTTAACTACAAACCCACGGCAATTTGTTTTACTATTTATTGTCCTGTGGAACAGCTGAAACAACCACCCATTTCAAGATCGGCATAACATGCTGGCCTGACCATGGCTGCACACATCCCGTGAGAGTAGAACAAAAGGAAAGGTAGCTCCCTTCCTCTGCCTGCATCCCATATTCCAACGGCTCATTTCCATTCAGGTAGGTAGCCGTTCACTGTTTTAGATGTATTCTTTGTGATTGAGTCTCTTCCAAGAGTGATGTCCATCTCCATGGGCACCACTGGTGCTGGCTTCATTGATGCTGACCTACAGATGTAAGATGTTTTTAAATTCTACATCAGTGGCAGTGCATTGTAAATGAATGGTTTCCCGTTTCACACGAACGAAATGGAGCTAGCTAAGCGAGGAAAAGGAATTATTGTGATCAAACCTGAGAGTGTTGTTGAGGCAGTATTTGGGGTATTGTGGACAGATTTTCTTTCCTTTATATGTAGTGATCTCCTTACCACAGACAGAGTGAAGAGGAGTTCCACCAGATTAATCCCTGGGATGATGGTACCATGAGGAGTGAGTGAAGGTTGATCTGCAGTGCTGTGAGAGAATAAGAGATGATTGTATTGAACCCTGAGAGAGATGGACAATCACTCCTTATATTCTAAACAGACAATGTGATAAATTCCATGACTGCTATTTCACTCAGGATGCATGATTCAGGATAGTTTAAGTGCTTGGGCGGACGTTACGCCCACCCACCGCAACCCCTACTCCCCATTGAGAGAGACGGAGCGGTCCAAGTTTTGAATAAACTCTCCCCACATTAATACAGTGCAGTTGGTGTGTGATCCTGCACTGAATGTCATATTATCCATCACCCCGACAGTAGCCACAGTATCTTCATTCTAAAACAGTTAACTATTCCCAACAGCTTCTGATCTTCATGAAGAACATGAATCCGTTTTCTCAGAGATGCAAGGTGCCTCCTTAAGGTTTAGACCAGAAGTTTATAAGACGTTGGAGCATAAATTAGGACAGTTAGCCCATCGGGTCTGCTCCGTCATTCAATCATCACTGATAGGTTTCTTTAACCCATTCTCCGACCTTCTCCCCGTAACCCCTCATCCCCTGGATAATCAAAAACTATCTATCTCCATCTCACATATACTCTATGACCTGCCCCCACAGCCTTCTGTGACAATAAATTTCAAAGATTCACCATTCTATGTTTCAATAACTTTCTCCTTCTCACTGTTCTAAACGGTGATCGCTTTCATCTCAGGCTGTGACCTCGGATTCTAGTCCAATGCAAACATGTTATCAACATCCACTCTCTCCAGGTCATTCAGTATTCTGTCGATTTCAATTACATTCTCTCTCATCCTTTCAAAATTCATCACGTATAGACCAATAAGCTTTTTCATTCCTATGACCATTCTCGTGAAAATCTTCTGAACACGCTCCAGGACCAGTATATCCTTCCTGAGTTATGGAACTCAAAAATGAGCACAATACTCCAAATGTGGTCTGACCAGAGCCGTATACAGTCAGTTCTTATATTCAATTCTTCTCGTAGTAAATGCTCCCATTCATAATTGCAATTGCCCTCCTAAATACTGCCTCAACCTGAAAGCTGACCTTGAGAGAAGCCTGTGCTAGAACTCCCAAGTCCCATTGCACTTCAGATTTCTGAATTTTCTCGCCATTTAGAAAATAGACCATGTCTCTCTCAAAGGGGAGGAGGGATTGCGGTGGGTGGGCGTAACGTGCATGACTTCACACTTTCCAACGTTGGAATGCATCTGACGATCTCTTTACCTGTCCAAATCCTTGGTCAGCCTCTCCGCTTCATCAGTACGACCTGGACATCTGCCTATCTTTGTATCGTCTGAAAACCTAGCCAGAATGCCCTCAATTCCCTCATCTAGATTGTTAATGTAACAAGTAAAAAGCTATGATTCCAACACTGAGCATTCTGGATTTCCACTTGTCACCGGCTGCCAACCTGAGAAGTATACCTTTATCCCCACTCTCTGCTTTCTGCCAGACAGACACGCTTCTATTCATGTCACTGCCTTGCCTCTAACACCGCGGACCCTTATTACCCTCAGTAATCTCCTGTATGACACCTTGCCAAAGGCCTTCTTGAATTCCAGCTGGATAACATCCAATGGCTGTGCTTGGTCGTGCCTGCTCATTTCCTCTTCAAAAAATTCCATTAGATTTGTCAGGCATTAACTTCCCTTGATGAAATCATGCTGACTTTGCCCTATTTTACCAAACACTTTCAAGTATTCAGAAATCTCATCCTTCGTAATGGATTCCAGGATCTTATCCACGACAAAGGTTAAACTATTCATGGTGGTTGTTTGTTTTGTCCTTTTCCTTACTCCCTTGTCAAAAAAGATCTGTCACGTTAGTGGATTTCCTGTGCTCTGGGATGGTTCCTTACTCTAGTGATTCCTGAAAGATCACCACGATCGTCTCCACTCCTTCTTCAGCTATCTCCCTTAAAGTACTGGGATGTAGTCCATCTGGTCAAGGTTATTTAACCACCTTCGGACCATTACATTTTTTTCTAGCATGTTCTCCATGGTGGGGGCCATATACTCAGCTCTGGCCCCTCAATCTCTTGAATGTTTAAGGTATTACTCGTGCCTTCTACCATGAAAGCTGATGCAAAGTAATTATTCAGTTCCTTGACCATTTTCTCGTTCCCCACTAGCATCTCTCTAGTATCATTTTCCAAAAGTCCAATGTTTACTTTTTCCGCTCTTTTGTACTTTATATATCGAAAGAAACTGTTCCAGGCTTCCTTTCTATTTCTGACTAGCTTACCCCCATATTTAATAATCTCCCTCCTTATTTTATTTTGTTTGCCCTCTGGTTTGTCTTTGTAAGCTTTTCAATCCTCAGGTTTCCCACTGCACTTTGCCACATTATATCATTTCTCTTTTGTTTTTATGCTGTACCTGACTTCCCTAGTCAGCTATGGTTGTTCTATCCTCCCTATACAAGTCTCTTTCTCCTCAGGATAAATCTCTGCTGCATCCTGGATTACTCCAAAAACCTCCTGCCATTGCTGTTGTACTGTCCTTCCTGCTAGGCCCGTCTCCCAGTCAATTATACCCAGCTCCTCACTTATGTCTGTGCAATTGCCTTTATTCAGCTGTAATACCGTTATTTCTGATTCTAACGTCTCCATCTGAAACTGCAGAGTAAATTCAATCATATTATGATCACTGTCACCTTAGGCACCCCTCATCTAGTCTGCCTGCACAAGCTGCTCCAAAAAGCCATCTCGTAGACATTCCACAAATTCCTTTTCCTGCCAACCGCTATCAATCTGAATTCCCAGTCCATCTGTAAAATAAAATTCCACATGATCACTGTAACTTTACCTTTCCTACAAATCTTTCTAGCTCCTGGTGTATCTTACATGCCAGCTCTCTGTATATAACTCCAACTGCATTTTTGCACCTTTTCGATTCCTCAATTCTCCCGACAAAGATTCTACACCATCTGACCTTATTTCACTTCTTATTATTGATTATTGATTCAATTCCATTCTTAATACTGAGACAATTCTATCTCTCTGCCCACCTGCCTATCTTTTCGACGGGATGAATATCCTTGAATATTCAGCTCCCAATCCTGATCCTCTTACAGCAATGTCACTGTAATGCCCACTATATCTTACCTGCCAATTTATGAATGCTTTTGTTCGATGGAGAAATGCAGCAAATGTGACAGGTTTTTGTAAAAACAGCCGTGGTTCGCGGGTTCCTCTGGGTGTTTAGGAATCTTTCCCGGCCACTTGTCTGAGTGCACTGTCCCTAGATGCCCATACCATCTCTCTCAGTTCCCTCAGTCCATCGTCACTACATGCAGCCTTTCCTTGTGACACCCCTGGGACTCCCCACACCCCATGCCTGGCACTGTACACTCCCTTCGCCAGACTGTGCACACAACGACACTGGGAACTTTCTGACCCGCTGGGGATGCTGAGTAAAGACCCTGCCATTGAAAGGAACAGAATAACTAGAATCCAATTGAATAGCAAAGCTGAGTAAACAGGCTGAATTACATCCATCTGCTCTGACATTTTCTAATCTTTTGTTTATCCTCGTCCACCTGCAAATAGATGGTCCATATGTGTGCCGTGTCAAACAGGTTTGTTGGCAGGGATAGATATCAGATCCGGTGGTCATTGGACTGATCCAGCCGTCTCACTTTCCTGACGTCACACTTAAGTTTTTATTATCAAGTCTATCCAGTTTAAAGAAAAGGCCTTTCTGGAATTGTGCTGAAATGATATTTGAATTTTGGAGACATTAGAATATGTCACGTGCGAGTAAGGTGAGGAATTGTAAGGTAGCACAGTTAAATACACGATCAAAGTGCTGGTCGGGGAGGCAGCACTTCCGATATGTGAATCATTGGGATTCCCGAGTCGGTAGGATATACACAAAAAGGACAGTATGAACCTGAACCGGCAGCAACCTACGGTATGTAGATTATTGGGATTCACGAGTCAGTAGGATACACACAAGAAGGACGGGATGCACATGAACTGATAACAATCTCCGAAATATGGATCATTGGGATTCCCGGGTTGGTAGGATATACACAAGGTGGGGGAGGGGTGTATGGAACCACAGCAGTAGGTCCACAGATTCAGTGACTGAGGAGGAGTTGGAGACTAATCCCAGTACAGCTAAGACCAACAAAAAAAAACAGAGGGTACTGAACACAGTGGCCTGGCAGTCTGAAGTGTGCAGATTTTAATATGAGGAATCTGTTTGTTTAAACAGATATTTCGATGTCGCTGCATGTTAGAAAATAGGAAGAGATAATTTATAATTGTCTACTGTGTTCTTCACTGGACCAGCTTGTCTCTGCAGGCACCAAAACTTGTTACTGTGTGTCAGAGAACTTCAGAATTAATACACCACAGAAGGAGGCAATTCAGCCCACCATGCGTCCATGACCTCTCCAACTTGATAATTTGAAAATAGAGGGAATGATCGGAGCTAGACTGAGAGGGAGAGGAATAAACAGAGAGAAAGACAGTGAAGTGAGATAAACAGAGTGAAATAAAGAGCTACAGAGTGAGTGAGAGCAAGGGGTGTCAGACGACTGTGAAGTTTGATCAGGAGACAGCATGAGGAGAAATACCCAGAAACCTTTCTTAGAAACTCTCACAGACTGTAAGCCCTTTGTCTGGTGCCATACCCTATGAGCACCATGCTGATACTGGCTGTCATCCCAGATCATTTATCGCCAATAACATCCCAGAGCTAAGTTGCTGACAGCTAAACAAAATCCAATAGACCAACAGATTGGTTCCAGGGAGAAGGTGGATTAATTTAAATATTCTGGGCCAACAGGAACTTGTAGCCCCTCTACACACTACGTGAGAGGCAGGGTGGCATCTCAGTGAAGGGAATCACTGGCAAAGGGGAAATCAGGATCTCAGCTCTGGGTCAAATAATGATTGATAAAGTTTGCACACCACTTCCATGGTTTTGTAATTCACATTACAATTTATGTAGCTCCATATAGTAAGTGTATTTTCACAATATTGTCTTTTTGTAGTTTTCATATTTTGCTATGTACGGAAAAGCTTTTTTATCCTTGTATTTTGTGTTGAATAATTACATTTTATTACTGAGGAAGAAAGGACCTGCTCCGATGGGACAGTCGTCATCTGAACCGC